>NW_006290031.1:1170927-1177835 GCF_000327345.1 Myotis davidii | reverse complement strand
GGGAGGTCAAGGTTTGACTCCCTGTAAGGGCACATCCCCAGGTTGTGTTCTTGATCCCCAGTGTGGGGCATGCAGGAGGCAGCCGATCCACAATTCTCTCTCATCATTGTCTCTCTCTCCCTCTCCCATCCTCTCTGAAATCAATGGAAGATATCTTATCTAATAATAGACAAACGTGGTAATTAACCATACCTCCGCTACACTTCCCATTGGCTAATCAGGGTGATATGCAAATTAACTGCCAACCAAGATAGCGGTCGGCAGCCACGCAGCTGAAGCGAACATGAGGCTTGGTTGCCCCAGCGATGGAGGAAGCCAAGGTTCCCCCACCTCCTGCAGCACAGCTCTGAGCTCCAGATGCAACAATGTTGCAATTATAGAAGCTAAACAAACCCCAGGTACATGCTTTCAGCTGGCAACGGCCTCAGAGCTGGAGTGGGCTCTCAGCTCCAGTGACAGCTATAGAAGGTAAATAAATCCCATAATAAAAATAGAAAAGAAAAAAAAGAGACTGGGAGCTTCAGTTGCCCACCAGCCTGAAAAACGGCCCTCAGCCCCTCACCCAGACTGGCCAGGCACCCCAGTGGGGACCCCTACCCTGAAGGGGGTGTGACCAGCTGCAAACAGCCATCAGCCCGTCACCCAGGCTGGCCAGGCACCCAAGCAGGACCCCCTTCCCCCCATCTGGATCACCCTTCAGGGCAAACCAGCCAGCCCCTACCCATGCACCAGGCCTCTATCCTATATAGTAAAAGGGTAATATGCAAACTGACCCTAATAGCCAAAAGACTGGGAATGACTGGTCACTATGACACACACTGACCATCAGGGGGCAGACGCTCAATGCAGGGGCTGCCCTCTGGTGGTCAGTGCACTCTCACAGAGGGGAGCTCTGCTCAGTCACAAGCCAGGCTGATGGCTGCCAGTACAGTGGTGGTGGTGGGAGCTTCTCCTGCCTCCTCAGCAGTGCTAAGGATGCCTGACTGCAGCTTAGGTCTGCTCCCCACTGGCAAATGGACATCCCCCAAGGGCTGCCGGGCTGCCAGAGGAATATCTGATTGCCTTCTTAAGCCCAATCCCCTGGGGAGCAGGCCTAAGCCAGCAAGTGGTCACCCCCGAGGGGTCCCAGACTGCAAGAGGGCACAGGCTGGACTGAGGGACCTCCTACCCCCTGAGTGTACAAATTTTGTGCACCGGGCCTCAAGTCCTATATAATAAAAGCCTAATAAGCAAATTGAGCCCCCGACCAGGAGTTCCACTGCTCAATATGACATGCACTGACCACCAGGGGGTGGCACGGAGCATGGTGTGCGTTGGCAAGGAAACACTGGCAGTGGGTGACAGTGGAGGTACTGCTGGCCCCAATGGGCTTCTGGGTGAGCAGGGCCACAGCTGCTGGGACCACAGGGACTGGTTGGACTCACCGTAGGTTCACGCAGGAACCAGTCTGCCGAGGCTGGCTGGGAGAAAGCACGCTGCCCACCCAGCTTCTGTGTGGCACTGGTGGGTGGCCCAGAGGCCCACGCAGCGTCCAGCCATGCTTACCACATCTCCGTGTGGGGATTCGGGAGCCATGACACAGGTAGAGGTGGGCGTGCAGGGGCCTGGGGACCCAGGTGTTGCCAGAGCCCAGAGGTCAGCTGGGACCTGCCCTTCCATGTCAGATGCTTGCACTTCGATCACAGGGCAGGCTTAGGGACTGCACCTGTGCACAAATTTCATGCACTGGGACTCTAGTATATATATAAAGTGAGTGCTTTGTAACCTGTGCAAAAAGATTAGCCTCCTTGGGGACAAAATGGAGATGAAACCATCAGTTTGGTGGCTATTGAGTTCCAAGTGAATAGTGATTGTGAGTGTTGCATGTAACCAGGTTAGAAGATGCTGTGGTTTATTAAGGTAAATGACAGTGACGATTTAGCATTAGTAAGACCACACACAGGTTGCTGATCTAGAGAACTTGGAGATGGTAATAAAGTTGACTAAGAAAGAGATGCAGGGACAAAGGTGGATTTGAAAGGGATTGGATATGGAGAATTCAGACTCATGAATTCAGTTTTAATAATAAAGTGAAGGTTTAAATCCATATGCTTTTTTCTTAATGTCACTGAGCAAATGAAAAAAAATACACAGTCACACGTTTCAAGTAGACCAACTTTTCACTTAAAATCACAACCTGATTAAAACTTCCAAATAAATGCTTTTTAAAATTTATTTTTATGTGTTTATGTATAATAGATAATCTTTAAAACTGTGTAGCTGTATTAAAATTCAAAAAATGGGATAATGGGGCCATGTAGAAATAAATAAAGAGTAATTATCTGCTGAAGCATGTTTGTAGAGATTATGAAGTTATAATTTCCAAAAGTCTGGGTCTTTATCCTCTTAAGTTATGGTATTAAGGTAGATATTGATTTTTTGTTGTTGTTTAAAGATATGCCATGAGACATTGTTTAGTGTTTATCTAGAAAAGAATTTTTCCCCATAATTTTAATTACCTGTTTAAATACTATAAGGCTAATTAAAATTCCAATAGCTCTAAAAGTGTGGAATTAAACCGTGTCAAAAGCTTTAAGAGATTTTTTTTAAAAGCATAGAATGGTGATCTTGTCATTTTCTATTCATAATGTAGCAAGATTAAATTGCATAGTTTAATCCAATGGGGGAAAAAAAGTTTAAAAGAAGAAAGTTTAAAATAGTCTTGTTATTCTCGTGTTTTCTTGACTCTTGTTCCTCTAGGATATCTGAAGATATTTAGTTTCATTGTTCTCTGAGTGGCTCATGAATATTGCAGTTCCAAATGGCTGAATGTTCCTTTTTACTAGTCCATTTAAATCGAAGCACAACTATGTTTTTTATGTGTGTTGCTGGGAGACCTGGTGACTTAGGAATTTTTACTTCTATCTTTTTAACAATGAAACCATCAACTCTATAGGGACTATAACAGTTATGTTTATTTAAGGTTGCAGTAGAATGGATATAGCACATATTTTTCTTAATGTTTAATAATGAAATAGCTATTCGATTTTAAAAATCACATGGAATAATAGTTTCCAAACATTCAAAGCATTAGTGCACAGATAAAGAGGACTGAGTTTGATCATGCTCTATTTCCTTCTGGAAGAGATTTCCTTTGTGTGTCTTCACATAAGACTTTTGAGACGGTTGTCAGGGCGTATGAAGTGTCCCCTCATTATTGCACTCACTTGGACTTCTGTGCAAAATATGCCACCAATAGAAATGGCCTCAGAGCACTGGCTCTATGAATATGAATATTTTGACCTGACTAAACATAATTTAATAAATAGTTATAGCATATATCTGTGCACAGAAATCCTGATTCTCATATCTCTTTATATAATTAAAATAACCCTGGGCAAATAGGAGGAAACAGATATCCTGCCATGATAATATGTTCAGAACAATGTGGAACTAATAGAAATCATCTAAGGATTTAAAAAAAATCATCTTCACATACATTTTAAGCTCAGGCTCAAAATGCATAGCCAAGTGCTTATTGCTTTCAAACATGACATTTTTAAATATGAAGAAGAAAAAATTAAACAATGAAAACTTACATATAAATTTGGAGTTAGAAAATAAATGGTCTCATTCATTTGTGGAATATAATGAACAATATAAACTGACGGACAAAAACAGATCCAGAGACAGAGAAGCATCCATGAGACCACCAAACCTCAGAGGGAAGTCAGGGGAGGGTGGGAGGAAAGGGGAGAGATCAACTAAAGGACTTGTATGCATGCATATAAGCCTAACCAATGGCCGCAAACACTAGGGGAATGGGGGGGGGGGCAATGGAGGGATAAGGACACATATGTAATACCTTAATCAATAAAGAAAAAGAAATCCCAAATAAATGAAACTAGTAAAATGCAAGAAACAAAACAGGATAAATAAATTAAAATATCTGGAAATGATAAAAACATATATAAATATATGATGAAGTTGACTGTGCAGCTATGAGATTTTCTTCTGAGCACAGTACTTTCCTATGATTCATCCACATGATCATCTACGTAGCATCAACAAGACATGCCTCCTATTTACTTAAGAATCAGAGAAATGCCATTATGTGGAACTTTTAGCCTCAGGCTATAGGATTAAAGGGAATTTACAGCAGTTACAAAGGTAGTTTATGGTTTAAAATGACATTTCTTTTAAAAATTCAGAGTACAAATTGTAACCTACTTTTATATAATTTATTATATTAGTTAGTTTGCAAGAGAACTATGGGACTGAAAGAAAATTTATATGGGGGAAACAAGCTTGTTGGCTCTGTGAGATGCCTCTGCATGCAACGTTCCTAGTTTAGGGTTTTGGTCAAAGGACACTGATGTCATTTTGGTAGAAACTCATTATCACCTGATGATGCAATAGATGCAGGAAGTTTATTGTAGGATATATCCATACTATGAACACCAATTCCTCTTCTCTCATAGCCTAAGGCGAATGCTTGAGAAATATTTGAAAGACAGAATTTTAAATTTAATTTTAAATCTCACATGACTTTTATACATTCAATAATTGGTCATTCCAGAGCCTCTCAGAAATTTTGAAATTTTATAAATGCTTAAGATAATGTTATTACAAATTTTAATAACGGATTGATTTAAGCTACCGTTTTTAATAAAACTCAAAACACTGCAGAGGGTAAGAAATAAAAATTATAACATCAGCTGATAAAAACACCCCTATGTGGTTAGGAGAATACTCAAAGTATATACATATCTGACAAGATTCACCTAAAACAAGAAGACTTACTCAAGGCACTCAACTGAAGGACTTGTATGCATGCATATAAGCATAACCAATGGACATAAGACACTGGGGGATAGGGGAAGCTGGGGGAATGTCAAGAAGGGAAAAAAAAGGAGACATATATAATACTCTTTGTAATACTTTAAGCAATAAAACAAAATTTAAAAAAAAATAAATCCAAATTTTTAAATATATTAATGTGAAATAAATGTTAAAATTATAATCTATAATAATAAAAGTGTAATATGCTAATTAGACCAGACAGCCTAACAACCTTCTGGATGTCATTCCAGACATCCTTCCAGAAGAAGCCATGTTGGCGGGGGCTGAGGCGGAGGCGGTTAGGGGCAATCAGGCAGGCAGGCAGAGTGGATAGGGGCAATCAGGCAGGCAAGCAGCGGTTTCCTGGATTGTGAGAGGGATGTCTGACTGCTGGTTTAAGCCCTATCCCACAGCAGGATTGGACCTAAACCAGCAGTCGGACATCCCCTGAGGGGCCCCAGATTGCGAGAGGGTGCAGGCTGGTCTGAGGACCAACCCCCCCCCCAACCCCCCTCCCCTGCACAAATTTCATGTACCGGGCCTCTAGTGATTATGTAAAGGAATTGCAATTAGAAAATAGTTAAGTGAAAAGTCTAGAGCCTTTTTAGAATCCACTAAAAGAAGTAAAAATTAAAGGTGATGAACTGGCTACATGAGAGAAATATGAGAGTGGACCTGAAACTTGAAAACTCTAAATACCAAAGAATGATGTAATAGTTTCCCCCAGCACCCTTGCCCTATGTGATTCTTTCTTATGATGCTTCATTCAGAAAAACAACCTGCTGTTTGTCCTCAACTTGGTCACTTCTTCAGTTAGAAAATAGGTTGACTGGTATAATTCAAGGAAGTCTTCCGTTACTGAGACAGTTTTTCCAGACATGATTTCCTCGGTGATGATTTTGTCAGTCTCAGTGACTAGAAATTCATCTTGATATTGAGAATAATGCATACCTACTAAATTCTCCATTCCATTTTTCAAAGCAAACATATAAAATTAATTAAATACCCAGTTTGTTAAAGAGAAATATTATCTCACCCCTTTAGTAAAACAGTTGGCCTAAAAGTCATGCAGTAACTTACACTCATCCCTGTCAAATAGCATACAGGACCATGCTGTTGTCAACCTATGCATGGATAAGCTCGTTCTTGCAGGGATAATTTTTAAAAATGTAAAGGCTTAAACCACAGCTGTGTACAGAGCATCAGTTCAAGGTTGTTACTGGCAATTACATCCCCTGTCTCTGAAGAGTGTCCAGGCATGTGTGAAGAGTAGGATATTATTCTTCCCCCATTTCCTTTGCTAGCAACAACAGCAGGCTGCTTATTTTCAGATAATTACGGATTGCATGATGAAAGAAGCAGACACATTTTTTGATAGAAAATGAGATGAAGGTGCCAACAAAGTTTGGAAGGTTCTGTAATGTGATGTGACTGCTGTCAGGAGCACAACTAGCTAAAATTAAAGAAACTGGCTACCCACAAAACTGGCAAAGTGGAAACAAAATAAAATAGATGCAAGTTGGAGGACTTTCTAAAGTTTTGATTTTGTACATGAATAAATACATTGCACCAAGGATGTTAACCTCTGTGTCTCAAGCAAATAATATGCATCTTATCACAAGAAGACACTGAATACTTTGTTTTACAAGTGATTTCAAGGAATAAAATTATTTCATTTTTATAATAACACCAGGCAGCCCAACCAGTGTGGCTCAGTGATTAAGTGTCAACCTATGAACCAAGAGGTCACCGTTTGATTCCAGGTCAGGCTACATGCCTGGGTTACAGGCTCAATACCCAGTAGGGGGCATGCAGGAGGAAGCTGATCAATGATTATCTCTCTCCCTTCCTCTCTGAAATCAATATATAATATATATTTGCCCAGTGCACGAAATTTGTGTATGGGAGGGTTGTCTCTCAGCCCAGCCTACACCCTCTCCAATCTGGGACCCCTCGGTGAATGTCCAACTGCTGGTTTAGGCCCTCTCACAATCCGGTAGTGTTGGCTTCTAACCGCTCACCTGCCTGCCTGCTTGATCGCCCCTAACCAATCTGCATGCTGCTGATCATGCCCCTAACCACTTGAC
>NW_006290031.1:1167430-1170879 GCF_000327345.1 Myotis davidii | reverse complement strand
TTAATCTCTTCCCACCGTCCCCCCTTCCCTCTGAGATGCATCAGTCTGTTCCATGCCTGTGCATTGAGCGTCTTCCCCCTGGTGGTCAGTGCGCGTCATAGCTAACGGTTGAATGGTCAAATGGTTGAATGGTTGGACACTTAGCATATTAGCCTTTTATTAGTATAGATATATACATATATTGATTCTTTGTAACTCTAAACACTACATTCACACTCAGGAGTAATATTCAATATTCTTAACAGCCAGGGCAGCAAATATAGTGTCTGTGTGTGAGTGTGTGTGTGTGTGTGTGTGTGTGTGTGTGTGTGTGTTGTTCCTCTTTTTTTAAGGCTGAATACTATGTATGTATGTGTGTGTGTGTGTGTGTGTGTGTGTGTGTGTTGTGTGTGTGTATCAGGCAATAGTTGTTGTTATTATTATTATTATTCCCCAGAAAAAGCAGGACACAGAGATGAAGTCACAATAAAGTAACTTCTTGTGAAAACCCAGTGCCATCCCCATATCTTCTTCTACCCAAGTGCTTTAGTGCTTTTTTCCAACTCCATTTTTAATATATATTAGAATAATTTTATGTTGATGTTTACAAAGTAAATTATTATAAAATTTCTCTAGAGTTTATGCAAAAACAGAATTATAAAAGTATTTGAAGAAGAAAGACTTAATAGTAAATACTGTTAAGAATAGTTCATAGTAAATATTAAAGAGAATATGATTTGAGAAAAGAATTGATATTATAAATAATTATGGGAAGAGTAAACATAAAGGAAAAGTTTAAAGAAGGCTGGGTGGTAAGTTTAGAAAAGAAAGGGACAGCCAAAATGTGTTATTGAAACAATGAATTTTTAAAAATGTTCTTAGAGCCATCTAGCCACAAGGTTGTAAAAATGGAAACACTATGGAAAAGTACCAAATATAAAGTGCAAAATTATAAGCAATATTTCTTAGAGATAACCACTTTGAGCCTTGTTTCTCTTTAGCTATTCTAGTCTATTCTTTATAACTCTAAGCACTACATTCACACTCAGGGGTAATATTTAATATTCTTAATAGCCAGGGCAGCAGAAGCCCATCCCCACCTGCAGGGGTGCTCACTAGTCCTGAAGTCACACCAGCATTTGTCTCCTGAATACCAGCTCTATCTATATCTCTGTTGCTTAATTTTTCATATGAAAGCATTTTCTAGAACTGCCTCCCATGAATAAGTAGAGTTAATTTATTTTATCAATGACTTTTTTCCCTTACCTGTCTCTCTATCCATTTTATTTATGACCTTTCCATCAGTTAACTTTAGAATTTATGAAGTTTGGATTGCATGGGTCAAGTTTAAAAAATCCATGTACATGTGGACTCATATAGTTCAATCCTGTATTTCTCAATGGTCAGCTGTAGTTGGAATGGTAAAAGATGAATCTTTTTTGTGTCTGGCTTCCTTCACTCAACATTATGTTTGTAAAATTCAACCATGTGGCTGCAAGGCATAGCCATTTATCCCACTTACTCTATAGTATTCTAGTATGTGGCTATACTGAGTTTATTTATCCATTCTATTGCTGACGGGCATTTGGGCTATTAGAAAAAAAAGATTAATCTTTTCCATATTGGCTTCTTTTACTTAGTACTATGTACATAAGGCTCCTCCATGTCTTACATGGCTTCGTAACTTGTTTCTTTTTAGTGCTTAATAGCATTCCATTGTTTGAATATTCCACAGTTTATTTGTCCACTTACCTATTGTAGAACATCTTGGTCCCCTCCAATTTTTAGCAACTATGAATATATAAAGCTACCATAAATATTTGAGTGCAGGTTTTGTGTGGATATAAGTTTCCAACTCATTTGGATAAATACCCAAAAGCATGATCGACTGTTAAGTCATCTCGGAAGAATGCGTTTACTTTTGCTAGAAACTGCCATCTGTCTTCCAAAGTGGCTGTGCCATTTTGCATTTCCACCACCAAGGAATGGAGAGTTCCTTTAGCGCCAGGTCCTCATCAGCATGTAGTACCATCAGTGTTTCAGACTTAGCCATTCTATTAGGTGTATAGTAGTGTCTCATTGTTGCTTTCATTTGCCATTCTCTAATGACATGTGACATGGAATAACTTTTCATGTGCTTATTTCTGGCTTATTTCTGTATATGTTGTTTGATTAGGTGTCTGTTTGGACCTTTTGCACATTTTCTAATTGAGTTATTTGTGGTTTTTCTTTCATTGCTGAGATTTAAGAGTTTTTTTTTTAATATATTTTGGATACTAGTCTTCTGTCAGATCTGTGTTCTGTAAATACTTACTCCTAATCAGTACCTTGCCATTTTGCAGAGCAGAAGAGTTAAGTTTTAATTGCACTCAATTTATAAATATTTTTCTTTATGGATCCAGGTTTTGGTTTGTGTCAAAGTCATCACCAAACCTGAGATCATTTTGATGTTCTTACATACAGGGCTTTTAAAGAATTCTTGATTTTCCTGCTTCTAAGAAATAATATCTTTTAATGTGTCTCAGGATTCTCATTTCACAATTAGGTTTTCAAAGTTACCTTGTCCTCCCTCGTTGTCTCTGATTGCATCAGTGTTGGGTTTTCCATTTCAACCTTTGTCTTTTATGCTGCTCATGTTCCAAACCAATGTGACCAATCCTGGCTGTTAATTCATTTTCTGGAATGAATGACTAGTTAGAATTTCGTAATGCAGTCAAAGAGAACATTCTATGCTGCAATTTCCTGTACATATATCCCCCCACACACACACAAAAAAATAAAATAAAATTCTTCCCTCTGAGTAGGAAACTTCATGAGAATACAAGCAGGGTGTGACAGCCCACTGGCTTTATTTGACTATATTCAGGCAGGGAGCTGGCTCTCAGACTTTATCTTCCCCCACATGTATGAATTCCCAGTGGGAGGGAGAAATTCAATAATTGTGGAGCTGTGACTGTGTTAGGAGAACCTTTCATTCATATTTTTCAGTTTCTTACCTAAGTCTTCACCACAGTACTTCCCTTCAAACCACCATCTCAGCGGAGCTCATCCATCAGAGCTTTCATTGCTGCAGTCACCCCATGTCTCCCCACTGCACCCAGGTCTCTGTAAGTAATTCCCCTGCCATCTGTCATGCCCCCCTGTAGCTTCTCCATTTCCCCAGACTCTGTACTGAGCCACATTTTGGGATTTAGGAGACCACTGTCAGTGTGCATGCCAGTATCTTCACCTGGAAGCATAAGGATGATTGAAAAATATTATTTTTAAAAAATATATTTTTATTGACTGCGGAGAGGAAAGGAGAGGGAGAAAGAGATAGAAACATCAATGGTGAGAGAGAATCATTGATTGGCTGCCTCCTGCACACCCCCTATTGGGGATTTAGCCCACAACCTGGATATGTGCCCTTGACCAGAATCGAACCTGGGCCCCTTCAGTCCAAAGGTTGGTGCTCTATCCAGGAGTCAAAC
>NW_006290031.1:1128799-1163603 GCF_000327345.1 Myotis davidii | reverse complement strand
AAAGGGGGGGGGGTGCCCCAGGAGCCACTGTTTTGTATTTTCTCCCCCCTCACTCCTCTCCATGGTAGTGTGCATACAAGCCTCACCACCTCTCCCCGCGGCTCAGCATTTGCTGCATACACAGCCCACGCACCCCCTCATGCACCGTCCTCAGCACATCAGTGCACCCCGGGGGCCTCCACACGCCTGCACCTTCATTCCTCTGTGACAGCGCTTTCCACGGCCTCCAGGATCCATGCTGCTGACCCGGCACACCCCACACCGTACTGTGCTTCCCACGCGGGGACCTCACAGATTTCTGAGATGGCTCAGTGTAAGGGGCCAGTACGGGAATCTCAAGTAACATGCTGAAGGAACACGTGTATCTGTGCCCGTGTGTGTCCCATATAAAACAATGACATGGAAGTGATGAGTGTGTGGACAACATCTGGGACTATAAAATGACACCATATACCCACCCCGCTAGTGCTGGCACCTCGCACAGAGCCTGACAAATGGTAGACACGGAATAAATGAGTATCTGATGAGGGGTGAGTCAATGAACAAAAGGAACTAGGGCTGAATGCCCTTGAGTGGGCTCTCCAGGTTATGCAGGTGATGTAAGGACACAGAAAGCCACCGGGGAAGTTTACATGGGCAGAGAGCTCTGCATTCCCAACTCCAACCCGGATTCCACGGACAAGATATATAAGGAAATCAGCTTAAGGGTTTTCTCTTTTTTTCCCACTTAGGGAACACAGTGGTAAACAACCACATTTGTCAAGTACAGAGTCGTAAATATGCAGGTAGCTATTTTTTGCAGGAATGACTCAAACCAACCTTATCATTATGATGCTTGAATAAGTCCAATAGAAGCACAGAATTCATAGAGGCAGAAAAGAAAGAGCCACACAAGGTATTATATTATTTTTAAAAAATATATTTTTATTGACTGCGGAGAGGAAAGGAGAGGGAGAAAGAGATAGAAACATCAATGGTGAGAGAGAATCATTGATTGGCTGCCTCCTGCACACCCCCTATTGGGGATTGAGCCCACAACCTGGATATGTGCCCTTGACCAGAATCGAACCT
Organism: Myotis davidii; assembly: GCF_000327345.1. Classification (NCBI taxonomy): domain Eukaryota; kingdom Metazoa; phylum Chordata; class Mammalia; order Chiroptera; family Vespertilionidae; genus Myotis; species Myotis davidii. Next base: position 1,162,532 of record NW_006290031.1, on the reverse strand, counting down.
GGGCCCCTTCAGTCCAAAGGTTGGTGCTCTATCCATGGAGTCAAACCGGCTAGGGCACACAAAATATTCTTCTTTTAATAAAAATATATTTTTATTGATTTCAGAGAGGACAGGGTAAGAGAGAGAGAGCGAGAGAGAGAGAGAGAGACGGACACATTAATGATGAGAGAGAAGCATTGATTGGCTGCCTCCTGCACGCCCCCACACTGGCGATTGAGCATGTGCCCTGGCCAGGAATGAACCCACAACCTCCTGGTTCACAGGTCAATACTCAGCCACTGAGCCATGCCAGCCAGCCAAAAAATATTCTTTATGTCTTAGAAGTTGTAAAGTTTCCCACATGAAAATAAATACACAAAAAAATAAGTGCCAACAAAATATTGCTGAATTGCCATAATCACTGTGGAATTTCATAGACTTTGGTTTATATGTGACATTAAGATAGAAAGTGTTGAAACAAAGAATGACATAAAGACTATACTGGGCAGTAGATTTTACTCTCAAAACAAATATAACTAATGTCATAAATTATTTAAAATACTGCTGAGAAAACAGAAATGAAAATAGTTTCTTGATTCATATTTTTAAAATGTATTGTCAGGTAGAGAATAAAATGTAAAATAGTAAAGCCTGGGTAAAGGCATAGCTTGACAAAGTGTACTGGTCTTCATACACATAACTAAATCATTTAATTGCAGTACATTTTTAAAAACTTCTAAAGCAGTCATGGAATTTTTATTTTTTATTTATTTTTTTTAAATATATTTTATTGATTTTTTACAGAGAGGAAGGGAGAGAGACAGAGAGTCAGAAACATTGAGGAGAGAGAAACATCGATCAGCTGCCTCCTGCACACCCCTCACTGGGGATGTGCCCGCAACCCAAGTACATGCCCTTGACCGGAATCGAACCTGGGACCCTTCAGTCCGCAGGCCGACGCTCCATCCACTGAGCCAAACCGGCTTCGGTGGAATTTTTATTTTTTAAATGGACACTAAACACCTGCACACCTTAAATTACATTGATTCATTAATTCTTTTATCTGTGTACTAAATGCAGCATCAGCATTTTTACTAATCACTGGAGAGAAGTTAGCAATAGTACTTGTTTCTTTGTGAATGCCACGCATTCCACTGCTGTTGTGTGCTTTACTTGTTCTTTCATCTCACTTTCTGTTTCTGTGTAAAGGAAAAGTACTGGTAGGAGAGAAATAAATAAATAAGAAGGAGGAAGGAGCATCTGTAAGAAAAATTTGCTGCAGATCTACTAGAAGTCAGGACATTGTGACTGTGGCCTAAAAGTCTAATAACCAACATGTCCACCATTGGAGTTGGTAATTCAGGATGAGAGGCATCTTGATGAGAAGCAGTCTCCCTCTCTCTCTCTCTCTCTCTCTCTCTCTCTCTCTCTCTCTCTCCCTGTTTTGCCTCTCCCTCTTCCACCTCTCAGGCTTTCTTTCTCTGTAAGCAACACACACACACACACACACACACACACACAATCTGGGTTAATAATTTGCCATTATATCCATTTGTTGTTCCCTTTGACAAGTCGCTAAGCTCTTTGAGGTTTCTGTAAATAAAAGTAACAATATCTTCTAGGAGACTTTTGGGAAGATTGAATAAACCTATAAAAATCAGGAACAGTAGAAGGAATATAGATGTAACTATTATTATTACCACACAAAAGTATTTATCAAATGCTGGCAAAATGTCCTAGTTTTAGCCAACATCCTGCAGATGCAGCTATAAACAGAAGTAGACAAAAGTGTCCCCCTCATAAAACTTACATGGCATTCGAGAAAGGAATATGTGCAAAGCTACAAGTAAAATAGATGTTATGTCAGAAGCTGACAGCTTCTGTAGGAAAAAAAATAAGAAAAAAATAGGGGTGTCCACGTGTGTATGGGGGGTGCAGTTTTAAATAGGGCAATCCCATTAAATAGACATCTTGTAAATGATATGACAAAAATGTATTTAGTGAACTGAATATTTAGGGGGCAAGTGTCCCATTCAGAGGGATCAGAATGTCCCAGGTCCTGAGGCTTGATTGGGTCCAAGGGGACAAAGAGGAGCCCAGCCTGGCTAAAATACTCTGAGAAGAAGGTGGTAGCAGATAAATTAATGGAGTTATGTAAAACTGGATTATCCCAAGCTTTATTCTTTTGCCTTGAGTGGAATAAGAAGATATTGGAGGTCGTAGAGGTGAGTATTAAGAGGATCCTTCTGACTACCTGTTGTGTGGACAATAGATTCTCAGAGGTGGGTGTGGCCATGGGCATAAACAGGAAACATAATCCAGATGAGAGAAGAGAGTTGCTTGGATTCCTGTAGTGATGAAGATTGTGATGTAAGGTAGTCAGATTCTGAAAAACAACTATGAAAACAGACTGGAGAGGATTTGCTGAGGTGTGTGGCATGTGGGAGAAAGACAGATACAAGCCTCCTGGCCTAAGAAACTGGAAGGAAGGAGCAAATAGTTACTGAGACGTGAAAGACAGTGAGAGGAGCAGGCTTGGGGCTGGGGGACATCAAGAATTCCATTTTAGAGAGCTGATGGTGTGTCATTTTGGACACCCCAAGATGGAGTCAGCTAAGCAGTTAGATACTTAACACTTGAGTGCAAGAAGAGGTGTGGATGTTGGTAGGATGTGCTGGCATGGCATGGAAATAGTTTTTTTAAGTCCTGAGTGTGGATGACATCACCAGAGTGAGAAGCCCTAAGTAACAAGCCTTAATTCTGAGTCCCTTAAATACCAGGGTATTCTACACTTAGAAGGAACCAGAGAAAGACATAGAGAAGTGAGCAGAGAGAGAGCAGGGAAACTGGGAGTATGTGCTGCCCCAAAAGTGAATGGAGAACATGGTCTAGTTAGGACTGAGTGATAGACTGTGTGTTGCTACTTAAAACAGCATAAGGACTATGTCATCACTGGGCCAGTCCATTGGATAGAGTCATTCATTGACCACTGGATTGTGCAAGGTCAAAGTCATTGGCAACTACAGCAGTTTTGGTGGAACAGTGGGCGTGAAAGTCAAGTTGGACTGGGTTCAGGAGGGAATGATGAAGCAAGCATCGATGTTTCCTGCAAAGAGGACAGTGTAGCTTCAAGGGGTTGTGAAATTAGAAGAATTTAAATTCTTTTAATAGGAGAAGTAACTGTGATGGCATGCTCACAGAAAGGATTCAGTAGAGAGGGGACTTTTGGTCAGGTAGGGAGAAGGAAGGGATGGCCTTAGGAGACGGCAGGACATGAAGCAGAGCTGGAGCGGAGAGATTGCCCTTAGATAAGAGCACGTTTAGTCCATCTGTGGGAACAGGTTGGCACACACAGCTATCGCATGGACACAACTGGGTGCATAAATGCCCTGTTTGAAGCATGGGGAAGTTGTCTTCTAATTGTTCCCATTTTCTCATTGAAATATGGGGCAAAGCCATTAGCTGGGCATGATGATGGAGAAAGTGATGTGAGAAGTTGAAGGAAAGAAGCATTGCTGAGCACTTTCTGGATTCCTTGGCATATGGTAGACTAGCACTTTATTGCTGTTCTCTCCTATTATTACTGCTACTAATATTACCACCACTACTATTATCACACTATAGTTTGAATCCAAGACCTCTTGAAAACAATGTTTTAGCCAAAAATAATAATTTTAGTAAATAAAATACTGGGTAGTATGGCGATATCAGTGGGGAGGGACTTGGAGGATTTTATATCTTAATGCATTCCTGAAATTGTGCCACTCGAGACACCCTCCTCTTCCCTTCCTTTATTGGATGATTAAGTACTGCCCTTTACAGCTGACCCAAAACTACCTTGGTCAGTAAACTGTGTTTTCAAGAATAAGTCCTACTATATACATCCAAATTGCAGGCAAGATTTTCATAATTGAAAAATATTCAAAATAAATTTGAGTTGTACATTCTTAAAAAAAATATGTATGCTATTCTAAAAGAAGTTGGAAAAGCAATTACTGAAATATAAATTATATTTATGTTTTCTATTAATATAAACTCTTTTTACAAAGTGTTATATTCAATCTAAATAAAAGCTTGGAAATATGTACTTACACATGTAAACGTAACCATATTTTTATTTAAGGGCAATATTTAAGGAGAAGCATTTCCAGCAGATGATTTTTCTACACTTGATTTTTCTGTGCCTGTGTAGAATACCAGGCAGACATTTTCCCCCCTTTGCTCTGAAAGGATATCAAACAATTTTCTTCAGCTTCTATAGTTTGTTCTGAAAACAATTTGTATGTGAGTCTTGAGGACTGAGACTACAGACAATTGTGTCAGTGAATAGAATTGAGTGAAGTGGGTGTTTAAAATATCCCTGGTCCCTGGGTGTTAGTAGTCATCTCACTTTCTTATACATTTAGAGAGAGGTAGGCGGACAGTTACATCTATTTCTTCATCCCACTTTTTTTTTATTGCACATGTTATTTGCTGGACATGTTGGTCTCAGTTTACTGTTCAGCAGCTTACCTTTGTAAAACATTATGTTGAGACAGGAATAAGTTGCTGGCTAAGGTTTAATAAGCATGCTGTAGTTTTGAATTAGTATGAGAGTTTATGACTTTATCTCCTTCTTCTCATAAAAATAGCTATAGATTTCAACATTCCCCATTCTCATCTAAAATCCATGAAGGACACAGCATTGCCCCTCAGTATGAAAGAGGTGATATGACAGCTCTCATCTGCTGGAAATGCTTCTCCTTAGCATAGCTTAGGACATTTACACATTCTCGTGCCTGGCATCTTTTTGCAGTATTATCCACGGACCATATTCAGGTAGCTGTCATTCTAAGTTTTCTCCCATTAATGTGGGTCTTCAGCATAGTTGAAGTGGACAGCTTACTTCCTCAGCTACAAAGGGTCTGCAGTGCATGCTATAGCTACAGAGAAGATGGAAAGGGGGCTCAATGTGGGGATTCAAGATGTGATGACTGAGAAAAAATAGCATCGTGGATAATATTGTGACATTAAAAGCCAAAGAAACTTACAGTGACATTAATCAGGGGTCAGGAAAATTTCAAATTTTAAATTCGTCTTGTCGAGTGCTGGCTGGCTTGCACATTTCAAAAGGTGATGCAGTGTAGAAATGTGAAACTTTCAGGAAAGTCACATTCCACAGATCAAAAAGCTGCAGGCAAATTTTAAAACTCCCTGCTAAGTCTTATATAGAAAATGGATGAAAATGGCTTGTTTTAGAACAACACTGATCACTGATTCCATTCATCATGCCTATGCAATGGCTAAAACTCAAGCACAGGGGGTCAGAGAGCTTCTAAATTGGTGAGCTGGGGAGATTCGGGGAGAGTGGTGCACTTGGAGAGGATATGAAAACTCTGCTCCTCTTCCCCATACCTTGCCCCATGCATCTGTTCCATCTGGCTGTCCTGAGTCCTGTCTGTTACCGGGCTAAAGGGGATGGATTTGCCCGCATGCATCAAAGCCCAATGAGACAGAAATAGAAATTCTCAGCAAAGAAAATCAGGGTTTATTTTTAGGAAGTGGCCCAGGCCCAGAGACAAGTGAGTTAATGCTCAACAACATGGCTCCCTGATGGCTTCCAGGGGATGGATGATGTGGGAGGGAAATCATTAATCACAGTGACTAAAGGAGTTAGGGTTAGCGGGGAGTTGACCATTGCCTTCGGTTCTGATGTCAGCCATGGCACCATTTCATCTGGTTTTGCTCCTTTTCTGGGCCTGGACCTGAAACACAACTGAGGCGTAGATGTCATCTCTAGATTAAGTGAAACTCTGTCTCTGGGGTCAAAGACCCGAAGCTTCGTTCCTAAGGTTATTTGATGCTGATCAGAACCTCCTTGTCCTTAGGGCTTAATGATTAAGGGAGTGGATGTGCAATGGAGAAGAGGGCAGGTGAGTCGGGGTGCTGGATGAGGCCAGTATGAATCAAAAGGAAAGAAAGGAGCAAAGATTATATTAAAGAAATGGCATTTCTAAGTGGTTACATATCCTCTTCTGACAAACTGATGGTCTGAGAAGTAAAATTTTTCAGCAAGTTCTGTGTGCCACTTTGGCAATATATCAAGGGCAAAGGTCACTGGAATCACCAATCTATAGCTAGTTGGTCAGAAACACAGACAATAATCTGGGCTTTCAACTTGCATCTGAAATGAGGGGTGGGGGCAGTCTTGTTGGACTGAGCCCTTAATCTGTGGGAGCTGACGCTATCCCCAGGCAGATGATATCAGAATGGAGTTGAACAGTAGCACACCCAGCCGGAGAATTGCTGATTGAAACAGGCGATCAGAATTGTAGTTGGTGATTAGAACCCTTAAGAGGGAAAGGAGACTGTAGGCAGTTTCTACATTCTGGTACAGCAACAACTGCTTCATTATTCAGAACTGCTGACTCACATAACTGAAATGCATGATGGAGCAGCTGGACCTGCAGTTTTCTCCCTTCCCTGAGTCATTCCTACCTCCCTGCCTGCCTATGAACTCTGGCTTGCTCAGCCAGCTACAGTTGTCTAAGCTACTGCTCTGTAATAAACCTCTCTCTCATCTCCCAATATATCTGTATCTGTATCTATCTCCATATCTATATCTGTTACCTCCTATTTATTCAACTTCCTCAGGTTGAATACTGACTGATAGACAGTTTTTGTGGGGTTTTTTTTTTAAAACCTAGTTATTCTTTCCATATGTTTCTATGCTCCTGACTGCAATTCCTAATTCCTATTCATGTTCTTGTTCCCTATGCAGCTTCACAAAAAAATCGAATATTTTTCTTCCTGTCCTACTTCTTTTTAGTTCCTCCCTCTTCTTTGTTCCTTCCTTCTTTTCTTTTCTCTTTCCTTCCTTGCTTCTGTTTCTCTTGCTTCTATTATGTTATACAACTGACTAATTTTTCTTGTCATCAGCACACCATGCCATAAGTAAACTTTCAGATAATAACACTTTGACTCAGTAGATGCCAGGTAGAGAATGGAAAATTAATCTTAAAAAATGTGTAAGGTATTTTGTAGGAAAACAGAGGGACTAGAGAGGATAGTTAAGATGACATTTAAGGCGTTCCTAAGTCATAAAATAAGAAGGATGCATTTGAGAGTACCCTATTTGGCCAGAATGACAACAAAAAAGTGTTAAAGAGAAGGGAGGGATATAAAGCCTGAAAATAGACAAAGGTTGAATTGAGAAAAACGTTGGATATCAGAAAAGAAAAAGACAGTATTATGCATTTAAAAACCTCATTTCATTTTACTCTCTGTTGCTATTTAGGAAAACTGTATTTCCCAACCTCTTCTCCTAGGATCCTGGGATTAGATTCAATCCAAATAATTTTATGTAGCAATATACAGTATATGTATATACTGGTATATATATATATATTACATCTTACATTGCTACACAAAAATAATATAAAATACTCACTTCTAGGCCTAGGCAGTTAAAGACAAGTGTGCTTTTTTCATGCTCTCTCTTCCACTTCTATTGCGACCTTGGAGGTCACCAAATCCACATTGTATAGTCACTTACAGATGAAGGCCTGTACCTGACACATGTTAGATTTATATGAGTGAAAAATAAACATTCAAGCAATATTTATTTTAGGGAAAAGATTGAGGGCAATTTTTAAAAACAAGATTATTTTGACTAATGATCCATGAAAAGATATTGCTTCTTATCATGTGAAACAAATTAGAGGCAATTAAAGGATGCTAAGGAGACATATCGCATGAGCTGCTGCATGATCTTTGGCTCCTTCTGAATTCCTAAAAGCAGTTACGGAAATTCTCTACCTTTACCTGCAACTGATTCAAGAGCATCCCCACACCTTAGTCAAGAGTTGCTGGTGTGCAGGAGGCTTTGTGAAGGCATTCCATTGAAAATATGGAGCTCTATTAGAAAGCTATGGCAAGAATCTGGTTGAGCAGTGGCATTATTTGAATTATAGCTGTAGAAGCAGAGAGAGGAAAGGCAACCTCTGGAGAAATATCTGGGGACAGAATTGGAGAGCCTTTCTTAGTTAAAGTGGCTTGGAGATCTAAGACAAGTTTTCTCTCTGGTTTATACAAGAATAATCTAACGAGGAAAATTAACATGTTCAAAACCAATGTCCTCGTTTTCACCATTTAACAGGCTCATTTAACAACCCTATTTCTGTTCATGCACAGATACAAATTGTACACCATGATTTTTCAGTAGTGATTCTCCAGCCCAGGCATAGAAGCCTTCCAGGGTATAAGAGGAGGGCTGCACCGGTAGGGACAGGGTGCCTCTATCTCTGATTTAATCTGACTCACACCTCTAGCACCTATTTTATATATTGAGGCTCCATGCATATTTTTCTTCCTCTGCTTTCTCTGTAATTTAGGATAATTGTTTCCATTTTATAGCATTTGCTTCAGTGGTGAAAGCGAGGAGAAATTGCTCTGCACTGGAGGATGTTTTGCCTGGCAGTATTCACCGACCAGCCTCTCTGAACTCTTCGTTACTGTGTTTGCTTTCACAGTCCCCAGGCATGTTTCTGTTCTTTTTGAACACCTCAGGATAGAAGGGTTCTGTTGTCCTACTTAAGGTCACAGTCTCAGGACCAACCTGCATCATAGCCCAGTCCAACTTGTGAAGTTACAGATCTCAAGGGACTCCTCAGAACTTCACACACAGAAGGACCATTAGAATGTAAACAACCCTAACAAACTGAAATGCTAGGGTACCTCGGATGGGCTGGCCAATTGGGCCCCTACAGAGGTTAACGCAAACACACATACAAAAACAAAAACAAAAACTGCTGTTTGGTTGAATGTTCTATTGACAGTACATAAAATAGTGTCTGTTCCATAGTCTTAAATAAATATTTCCTAAATCAACATTCATCTAGCCAAAGCACTGTGGCAGGGTATGGAGATTCAAAAGCAATACAGAGAACACAAGTGCTCATCACTTTTGTGAAGAGTGAAATATAATAATTTATAAAGGAATGATAAATGCTACAGAAACTGTCTAGAGCTAGCATATCAACTTTCCCAGATATGAAGATACTTGATTCGAAATGTGAAGGTGGAATTGGAATTCACAAGACAAAACGGCACTGGGAATAGCCAGTCTAAGCTGATGGAACACGTGTGAGAAATTGTAGGGTGTTAAAAAGGAACTGAGCACTGCTTGTACATGTTACTGGCCAGCAGGGAAGTCCTGAACCAACATAGCCTCTATAATAAAGCACTGGAGGAAATTAGGTAGGTTTTAAAAATGTTTTTACACGTTTTAAAACTTCAACAATTTCTATCCCACATCAGGAGAGTGAAGTCTCTGATTGCCACTGAATGCCGCTGGAAATGTTGGGGCTAATTATTAGGCAGCATGAAGGGCTGGACTGTCTGGAAGTCATCTTCTCTGTGTTCGCATAGGCCCAGATTTGGAACTTGATGTCTAGTCGTGTGGTTGCTATTTCAGGTGCCTTTTAGGGACTATGATATCCCCAGTTGTCATTTTATCAAAAGTCTGGCCAGATGGCCATGTCAACGTTTTCCAGAGTTGAGGGGCGTACATGGGGAAGACAGACTATCATACTGTGACCACTTAAGAATGAATGGACTCTAATTAGTAGCATTTATACTAGTATTAACAGCTAAGGAGCATCTACGGTGATTTAGATATTAAATGTAAAAATATCTCCGTTTTGTATATAGAAGTTAACTATTAGAGAAAATCTGCTCAGACCTACTCAACATCGGGAGCAGAGAATTCTGACTATAGAAAGACCCATTTATAATTAAACATTCTATCCAATGAAGCCATCACTTTTACCAAATATTTGAATACATTGTTTTCATTAAAAATTAAATATGATTTTGTGATATGTATAATATTTAATATCATTAATATTACAAATTATTTCAATGTTTCTAAGACATATATGATTTGATTAATTATTTACAACGATGTTAGCAACTAGATATTCTACTGGCATTTGACATATATTAAAATTTTTTAAATAATTGGTTAAGGTTACTTAGGAAATAATAGGACCAGAAATACTACATTATTTTATTTCCAAGTACAATATTTTATTCACTCTGCCATGAAATTTTATCAAATGGAGTAAAATTTTAAATATGGTTCCTTCTCAATTAAGGTTTTAAGAAATTATTGCATTTTTAAAAGTGTCATTTATGCTTTATTTGAGATTACTGAGGTTAATTCCAGTGTTCAACTATAATCATTTTCTCTAACTTATGTAGTTTATACAATTAGTAAAAAGAATTAGATAAAATATCATTTTGGAGCCATATATACAATATTCAAATATTTACATTTAAATATTTAACCTGCAATTTATTTTCAGCAACAAATAGTCACTTTTAGTAGCGATTTGTGGACTCTGTGTATAGTACTTAATAGACTTTCTGCTTGAAATAAAACAAAAGGACAGATAAGGCTTAAGGGAAAAGGTAAATTGAAATGGGAGTTGTGTTTGGTATTGTTAAGAGTAAAGATAATAAAAACTTAACATGTAATTTAAATGAAAAGCTTCAGATAGTTAAAAACAACAGCTTTAACCTGCTAATCAAATATCTCATGATAGTTAGTGAGCCTGACAGAATAATTGCCTTCTTAGTCATAAAGTACATGCCTTAAATTTAGCCACAGGCTCAGAATTGAAAGTAAACGTTCTTATGAGCAAATTACTAGTAATAGCAAGCATTTGCAAGCGACGGGTATTGTGTGGAAAGAGCTCTTCATAGATGTTCACATCATGGTTGAGTTCCTGTAGATCTCTGCACACTCTCCCTGCTTCTACCCAGGCAAAGATGTAATGAACATATGCTTTCAATTGAGGAAACATTTTAAAGATTCACTAATTATGTTTAAATTTTTCATTATGCTTAAAGCCATTAAAATGGAAAGACTGGAAATGGAGCTGTAATCCTAAGGTTGAAAGCCATGACTGTTTTGTCACCTTTGAAACTTCATGAAAATTTTAAGAAAAGGTTGAACAAATTCTCGAATGTGAATGTATATATCCATAGGAACGATGATTTCAACCATTTTTTTCAGCATTTAAAATTTTATGTTAACTTTTTATTGGTTTTATTTGATTATGAATTTTTTTTTATCTCTTGGGTATTTATAAAAGCCACAAATTATTGTTTTCATTTTAATTTTTGTGTTATTTCTCTAAACCTGAGTGTGAATTGCTTTCCTGATCTTTGAAGTCCCAAGCTACTACCTCTACCCCATTAATCCTTAGCTCATGTGGCCAGGGGTCTCATATTCTTACAAAACCCCCATATGTGCAAACATGATAAAGTTAGTAATGTTCTACTGTTACTCTGCCTCAGGTTAATTTGATTATTCATTCAGCCAGAAAATTTTAGGAAGGTATAAGGAAATTATTTTTCTTCCCAGATAAACATTTAGAGTTTTAAATTGTGAATATGTTATTTTAATTATTTGATTGTATTTTATATTATAATATTTGGCTAGGGTATTTGTATTTTATCTTGTAACTAGAGGCCCAGTGCACAAAATTCGTGTACTGGAGGGGTGTCCCTCAGCCCAGCCTGTGCCCTCTTGCAGTCCAGGACCCCTTGGAGGATGCCTGCCTAAGCAAGCAGTTAGACATCCCTCTCACAGTCTGGGAGCTCTCTCAGTCTGGGACCACTCACTCCTTACCACCCGCCTGCAGTGGAAGCAGGAGAGGCTTCTGTCACCTCAGCTACACTTGCCAGCCGTGAGGCTAGCTTCTGGCTGAGTGGTGCTCCCCTTGTGGGAGTGCACTAACCACCAGGGGGGCAGCTCCTGCTTTGAGCATCTGCCCCCTGGTGGTCAGTGCATGTCATAGCAACCGGTCATTCTGCTGGTCATTCCACCATTCAGTTGATTTGAATATTAGGGCTTTATTATATAGGATATTTGACCAGAATAGGTTAATATGTCAACACAAAGTAGCTTATTTTGAACTATGATCCAGTATGTGTCTATAAATGTTTCTTAGTCCCTCTGTTGCTAGTGGAAGTGAGGTTCTTGCATATCCTGAGGAAAGCATTCTGGGAGATCCACATGGAGAGTTGGAGCTTGGTGGTATTTATTTGAGTGGAAATAGGAGACTACCCCTGGGTTTCCGCTGTCTCATCCCCATCCATCCCCCCCATTAGAAAGATCCAATCTTGTCTTCATTAAGCCCCAAACAAAAGCCAAGGTCCAAAAGTTCTGTGCCATTGGTTCAGTTCATATTAAAGCTTGGTCCATTCCAGGCTTGATCACCTTTTGGCTAGCTTAGCTTGTTTTCCCAGCTCTGCTTTGCTTTTGCCTGGTGCTGTGTCTGGCCACAATTGGAGCCCTTGCTGTCTGTTGCAGGCCCCAGGCAGCAACTAAGCAGCCTCATTCCATATCCAGGTAGTCGAGGGCTGTTTCTGGCTGCAATCCTGCAATCCGTTGTTGTGCTGCTGTACTCAGGTTCCTGCTTGGAGTCTGCATTTGAAGTCCCATGTGGCTGCTATGGAAAGAAAACACTCAAACATGGTGAGCACCATGTTACCAGGCGTGAGTGTGCACACGTGTGTGTGTGTGTGTGTGTGTGTGTGTGTGTGTGTGAGAGAGAGAGAGAGAGAGAGAGAGAGAGAGAGAGAGAGAGAGAACAGAGAGAGACAGAGAAACAGCAAGAGAGAGAGGGGCTTTGGTAGCTGGGATTATATTATTTTGGATCTGGGAAAGACCAGGTGCTTTTTCAAAATAACCAATCACCTCCCCAAGTCTTCCAAGGCTTGTGTTGGGTTTGCCCTCTAAGCAATCCATTCTTTCCCCAAGCTAGACTGAGAGGCCTCTACAGGTCCTATTTTGGCACCTCCAGGCCCATGTGCTTATACTGCCCTTTATTGTGGTTCTCTGGGGACTGTGTGAAGCTGCAAGTCCCTGGTGGAACAAGCAGGTTTATGCTCCTGGTTGATTATGTTTAATAATGTCTGATTCCCTTTGCCCCTTTCCTTTATTAATATCTACCTACCTATGCTGACACCTCCATGCCTTTTTAAATTATTTGCCATGAAAGAAGAGTAAGAGAAAAATAACTGAGGATGAGCTTCGGTTTATAATGATCATATGATTTTCTAAGATCTGCTGTGAAAAATTATGTATCCTCGTCCCTTGTGTTTCTTAAATTTGCTGATCAGGGTTTTTTGTTTGTTTATTTTTCTATTTTTAATTTCAGCACCATGCCAATTTTTTTTTTAATTATTGTTTTAGACTTTAGTTTGTTTTGCCTCTGAAACCACTCTTAATGTCTTAGTGACCAAGCAACATCCTTGTTTTTTTCCTATAGGCTTGAGTTTCTGTTTTCTGGAGTGTAGTAAAAGGCAGGAATGGGGTTAAAGGAAGCAGTTGCAATAGCTTTCAGGATATATTAGTTAGTGCTCAGACCAGTTGCTATAAAAAGACCTCAAAATATAGTAGCAAAAACTACATCGAAATGTATTCATTTTCACATAAAAGAACAGAAGCATTCAGTCCAGATTGGTAAGGAGACACCCATCTCTGTGTTCAAGGCGTCTATTTCATAGGCAATTATTTTGACTTACCTCTAAGCCACTGGGTATAAAAAAAAAAAAAAAGTTGAGCCCTAACCGGTTTGGCTCAGTGGATAGAGCATCAGCCTGCAGACTGAAAGGTCCCAGGTTCGATTCCGGCCAAGGGCATGTACCTTGGTTGCGGTCACATCCCCAGTAGGAGGTGTGCAGGAGGCAGCTGTCCGATGTTTCTCTCTCATCGATGTTTCTAACTCTCTATCTCTCTCCCTTCCTTTCTGTAAAAAAATCAATAAAATATATTTTAAAAAAAATAAGTTGAGAAAGCACAAATACATTCCACTGAAGGCACAGCTAGATGTGGACATCACTTCTCACATCCCATTGGTGAGAAAATAAATGCTTATGTTAACAACGGGCTGCATAAGAGGCTGGGAAGTGTATTATCTAACTATGCCCAGTTCTGTTAATATGTAGGATACATATTAGTAGGAAATTACGGGTCTCTGATCTTAAAGCTAAAACAATCAGAGCAACAAACAACTTGTCGTTATTTAAATCAGTATGTCTACAACGATCTATGCATTTTCACCCCAGTACTGCCTACAACCCACAGGAAAGGGTGTGGCACAAAACAAAGTTAAAATGAACAATAGAGGAAGAACACCTGAATATGCCTTGGTCTGATTGTCTGACTATTCAGGAGGGCCTGGGGCCGTGGTTGGCAAACTGCGGCCACATGCGGCTCTTTGGCCCCTTGAGTGTGGCTCTTCCTAAGCCTTAGGAGTACCCTAATTAAGTTAATAACAGTGTACCTACCTATATAGTTTAAGTTTAAAAAATTTGGCTCTCAAAAGAAATTTCAATCGTTGTACTGTTGATATTTGGCTCTGTTGACTAATGAGTTTGCCGACCACTGGCCTCGGGAAATATTCAGACTAGCCTAAATTATTTAACTTGGAAGTTGATGAGTTAAACACATATACACACAATAGACCAGTTTCATTAGACTTCTGGTTTCATGGTTCTTTGTCTGACTGGAGCTACAGGCTTCCATGAGCCACCAGAGACTTGGCACTTCAAACTGCGACTGATTATTGCGCAAAAGAAAAAAACTATGATACACTTGAGTAAAGATAGTTTGCTCTTCTCTTAAGCTAGTCTCTCCATCAGAGAGATAGAGCTTTAAGCAATTGTGGTAAAAGTAAGACAGAATGATAATATTCTAATATTTAAAATGAGCATAATTTTCAAAGTCTAAGAACTGTACTATTAATTAACATTGTGGCTATGTTATCCATTGAGAAATCTTCTTTCCTGTGTCCTTACCATCATTTTATCATAAAATATTGAACTTAATCAGATCCTAAGACCTAGAGAATTTCAATATGAAATGTCATATTTGTCCCTCAAATCTGAGGAAGCCTAAGATTTAGTCATTTAATTAAAACTAAAATTATGCTCAATTATCCCTTTATTTTATCTATTTTAGGAACTATCGTGTCTTAAAATTCTTCTGGTGTTCTCAAATATTTGTATTTATGATTCTGTCAATGAAATATCAAAATAAACCATTTAGTTAGAAGATAAAATAAGCTTCAGGAAGTTATTGAAAAATTATGAACAAATTGTTTAACTTTCTACAAATTATTTCAAGTTCTCTGGCATATATATACACACACACACACTTAAA
This sequence comes from Myotis davidii, assembly GCF_000327345.1. NCBI lineage: Eukaryota > Metazoa > Chordata > Mammalia > Chiroptera > Vespertilionidae > Myotis > Myotis davidii. Next base: position 1,147,336 of record NW_006290031.1, on the reverse strand, counting down.
GCTCTAATTCTCTGATATCTGATAAAGGGTAACTAGCACATGCTTTTTGATTCTAGATTTTTCTCATATAATCTGCTGTGTGTGGGGGGTGGGGGGAGGGCTGGGGGATAGGGAGAGGGAGAGAAAGCATTCTGGTTTACATCATCCATGGAGACAAGTGAATTGTAGCAGAAGACTGGAATGGAAGAGATTTTTAAAATTCTGGTCTTAGAACCACATTATCTTGAAATGGCCCTGCTTGCCGTTGCCAAGATATCTCTAGCGATGTCCTAATAATTGGCCCTGATGCCCTGAATTACTAATGGGACAGGTGTAGGAAAAGGTGGGGAGTTCACTGCTCCACGCTCACCTCCTCTAAACCCAAGGACTGGTAATATGCCACTTAGATAGAAAAGTTTTCCTCGGTGCTTTTTTCCCCTAAGAGTAGTTTTATGTAAAAAGTGCCTAATTGTCTCCCAGGAACCATTAACACATTCTTCGCTTTAATAATAGAGCCACCTGAATTTTAGCAGGACACATTTCCACCCGAATAGATACTGCATTTCCTAGCTTCCTTTGCACCTTGATGTGGCCACATGATGCAATTCTGGTCAGTGGAATATAGTGGAAATGATGCTTAAAACTTGTAGATTATATCGTTAAGTAGGATAAATTCTTGTCTTTCCCATGTCTCTCTTTCTTGCTAGCATGGAAACAACTATACACATATTAGCCAACTTGGACAGAGGGCTACCTTTTATACTTAATCTTTCAATGCATTTGTGGTAAAGATATGATGTACTAGCATAGACAACTCTCCTAGAACTATTAAGTGAGAAAGAAACAAAATTTTCTTGTACATGAGTTATTGTAACTTTAGGTCTCCTTGATACAGAAACCTAAATGTAGACCCTAAGTTATCCAGGATATAAAGAGGAATCGGAGCCGGAAGAGTGATCAGGTAGAACAGTAGAAAATGCCATCAGATTCCTGAGATTTTTCAACTTGAGGCTTATTCCCTACATGTCTCTTAGTTCACTAGGAAGGACAAAACAAGGTCCTGCCTCAAGTAATACAATTATCAAAAAGGTAGGTGATACCACCAGGGACCATGAACACTCAAGACAAAGTAATCATATCTGAGAAGTAAACCCACAAAGAAAAATGACAACTGTAACACATAGTGCTGAATTTTTGAACTGAGAAGAATAAGAATTAAAGTTGATTGTGATATGTAAATGTCATGGAAGTTTATTCTGGGAGGATATTTGCAATTCAAAAAAACAGAAAAGGTAATAAAATAGAAATTTTACTTATGATGGATGAGATAAAATGGTGATAGTTAAGAATGGGTAAATGACCTGGAAAATCATATTCACAGAATTTTGCAGAAGGCAATGGGAAAAGATGAGGTAAATATTATGAAATTGTGGGGTAGAAGTAGAGCCTGAGCATTTAGACATAGAATACCAAAATGAGAACAAAGGTGTGAAGAAATAATGATAATAAACTTAAAATTAGTAAAATTTAAAATCTCATAGTCAAACAACTTATAGAATGTCAAAACCAACTTCCTAGTTAAAGGAAATATATACCTACACATGTTATATTAAAATTTAAGTTTGTCAAAGACAAAGGAGCAAATTCTAGCAACTTCTCGCAAATTCTAGATGTTTGTACATTTTTCCAAATAGAGAGAAATAGCTAAAGGTAGCCATTCACTCTATGAAGATAGTATAATATCAAACCAGATAAAGACAATACAAGAAGGAAAATTGTAGATTCATTACTTTAATTAATATAGATAAGAATGTCTTAGATAAAACAATACTTAACTGAATAGAACAGTGTATTAAAATTAACTCATCAGTCCCAGCTGGTTTGACTCAGTGGATAGAGTATCGGCCTGTGGATTGAAGGGTCCCAGGTTTGATTCCAGGCAAGCGCACATGCAAGGGTTGTGGACTCAATCCCCAGTAAGCGGCATGGAGGAGGCAGCCAATCAATGATTCTCTCTCATCATTGATGTTTCTATCTCCCTCTCTCCCTTGCCCTTCCTCTTTGAAATCAATAAAAATATAAGGAAATAAAATTAAATTAATGCATTATATTCATATAAAATTTATCCCAAAACATCTTTGCTGATTTAACATTAAAAAATGTTGCCATTATAAGTTTTCACATTAATGGACTAAAGAATAGAAAGAGTATATCTCACAGATGTACATAGAGCATTTGATAAAAATCAATACCTTAAAAAATAATGTAAAGGAGGAAGGTTTCTTACTATGGTAAAGGTTATGTGCCAAATACCTACAAGGACACATTTCATTTAAGAACAAGAGAAAGACAGGGATTTCAATAGCGACTCTTTAGCTTAACTGAATACTCTAATTATGGTATAAGAATAATGGAAGGATGGAAGGGTAGGTGGAGGGATGAAAGGGGAGAGACAGACAGAAATATGGACAGAAAAAGAGATAGTGAAGAAAAACAAGAGAAATTAGGGTGCAAAGATTGAAAGGTATTCAGTAACAATGTCATTATTGACAAATAATATAATCATCTACATAAAAAATAGCATCAAAAGTTAAATTTGAGTTGAGTAAGTTTTCTAGTCTCAAGATGAATATATAAAAATCAGGAGCAATTTTCTACATTGACAATAATCTACTAGAATATAAAATAAAGTACTATATGCCTTCAAAACTATGAAATTGATGGGCACTGGTATTGAAAGCAAGGCTTTCATCCATTACTAGGATGTGAGGAATAAAAGAAAGGTGGCCTGGCTGATTCTAACCATACTGGGCAGCTCCTAGACAGAAAAGGGCAGCTTCAAGGTGTTAAACTCTCAAGTAAACTCAAGGTCAAGAAACTAGGGAAATATTCCATCTTTTAGCCACAGTATTTATGTCCTTGAAAATCTAATTTGTAGCTTTTCCTTACATATTCCTGAAATACAGCATATGTTAAATTCAAAGCCTCATCAAGTCTTCTATATAAAAAATAAAGACATTGATTGTTGTAAAGTGGGATTTCAAAATTCAGAATGGACCCACTTGGCATAATTGAAGGAAATCTGTTCTAAGGTGACTTTCTGTGTCTAATCAAATAAGTAGCTCTGAAATTTGTATGCTAAAATATATTTCAAGCCCTGCCTAATTCAGAAGCTACTAAATAAAATATAAACATAATTTTTTAAATTGCTTCTACATTCCCTCTATGCTTCCTAATTTTATGAGTTTTAGGTCTTTGTATACACACTATTAATGAGAACATCCTATATAATAAAAGCGTAGTATACAAATTGTCCCTTCGACTGGGAGTTCTTCTGGGAGTTTAATGGGGAGCTTGGGGGGGCGGGGGAAGGGAGGGAGGCCCTGGCTGGCAGCAGGTGGGCCAGGGGAAGGGAAGGAGTACCTGATTGGCTCCCACCAGCTGCTAGGGACCCTACAAGTGCACGAATTTCATGCACTGAGCCTCTAGTATCTACATAAAATTTTACTTAGGAACCTTTACCTTTCATTGCACAAGCAATAATTTATTTCAAAATGTATTTCAGATATTAAAATGACATATTAACAAATACAGGGTTACTTGAGTAATAAAGTAAGCATCCAAAATGCCAAGTTAATATAAATGCTTTATTAGACCAAAGGAATGAAAATGTTAGTTCTTAGATCAGAGCTTTTCACCTGCATATAGTTACCACAAAACAAATTGTGGTAAGATTATTTCCTAAGTTTCTTAGTCTGGAGTCAAGAACATTGATTAGGAATCAGGATTTAATAAATAAATCTCAGAAACTCAGTTATATTTTATACTAATACAAACACTTCCTGTTTCCAAGCATTAACTCTTAACCCCAAATCTACTTTCCAAAAGACCACACAGAGGGTCCTTTTCAAGCACATTTCTAATTGTGTCACATCCATGTTTACAATTCTTGAGTAATTTTCTATTCTTCTTAAGATGATAGCTAAAAGTCCTCTTATCACTTAGGAGGTCTTCCCTGATCTGAATTCTGCTAACCCATCTACACTCATCTTTCACTGTGTGGCCTTGCTCTAAACTGCAACTCTGCTAATATTACACTTCCTTCAGTACTATAGGTCCCAACCTCCACTGATACCTGGGAGAAGGTTATAAGTATATAGAAATGATTATAGGGTCTTTAATTTATATATTTTGTTTCATTTTGTAAGTTAATAATACCCACTAGCATGTGTACATAAACACACCATGATACATATACACATACAGATACACAGATACAATTTAGAGCTGTATTGCCGAAACAGACATAGCTCCACAAGTTTGAGATGACATAAGATGCCTTAGTCAAGCCAGAGAATAAACATAGAATATGCTTCTAGAGGATCAATTTACTTCAAAGCTTTTGAGGAAAATATTTTATTGTCTCAAAAATAATGGATATATTATAGTACATAGTGAAAGGTCTCATGAATTTTTAAGCAAAATCCAAACATTAAAAAAACAACAACCACAAAACTAACTTTACATTCAGAGGTTCTCCTTTGGACTAAGCTTAATATTCCTTTGCTATAAGGAGCACATCAATAGAATTATGAGAAGCATCACCACAAACAATCATTATGGTTTTATGCTGCTCGTTATTGTCAATGATTTTATTGATTATATTGGAGAGTGTGCTGATGAAAAAGTTTAGTTTCACTTAAATGGTGGAATTATACATTTACTCAGCCTGACAAACGGTAGCCCCCACTACATGGCTCTCCCATAATTCTCTGGCCTAATCTCACATGCTACTAAATTTATCCAAAGTTTTTGATGATATTTAACTCCTGGATGCTCCTAAATAACCTTAGATGATTATAAATCTGAATGTAAATAATAGGTCTTACATGTCTTGTTTTTATTATTTTACTCATGCCAAAATGAGTAAATCAATAATTTTTTTAAGCTTTGAGGGATAAAGGCAGGTTCTCAATGCCATAAATCAAGTTGGTCAGACCAGGTCTAGAATCCAGGTTTTATGGATGTCATTTACTATCTCTACTCTATTCCCTGTCACCCTGCTATCAGTGGGGTGCCCTCTGTGTCTGCACCTGGTACAGGTGGAAGTGGAGTTCTTAGGGTGCCACTAGGAAAATAATTTCCTGAGGCCCTCATGGAAGGATGAGGTGTCATGGAAAGCTTTATTGATGATGTGGAATTAAGGGGGTCCCTTTCCAAGTGCCATCTCCCTCTGTCTTGCCATGTAAAAAGTCCAATCATGTCTTTAGCAGGTCCAGAATTAAAGCTACTGCCCAGAGTTTCTGCTCCATATTGAAGTCGAGTCTAGTCCAGCATCTGACTAGCTTAGCTTGTGTTTCCAGCTGCAGTCCATTATGTGTGGGGTCCAAATGGCCATGGGCCATGTGGCTGCTTACATCCACATGGTGGTCTAGCAAAAGGGAGAGTGCAGGTCACAGAGAAGACGAGAAATAGGAACAAAAGAGGGAAAGCTTCTTTATTTGGGGATTATAACTGGGAGCTTAACCAATGCACCCTTCAGGATTGTGTGTGGTTGCAGTGGGTCCATCCTTCTAGCCAATTATCTTCTTCCAACCTTAGACTGACAGGCAAACACCTTCCCTACATAACTGGACTTCACTCTCTTGCACCATCAACCCCTACTCCCCCTGACAACCCAGGAGTTGAGGAGGGGAGGGGTGTTCATCCCCTTGGAGGGACAGTGCTGTGGTTCCTTGGAGTGTGAAGCTGCCCAGATGACCATGCTGATAATGTCTGGCCTTCTCTTTTATCTTTTCATATTATTAATATTGATAAATTAGTTAATTATGAAGATAATACCACTCATTAAAAAACCCTTCCTCTCCTTAACCTAGGATGTCCTTTCCTGTTCTGTTTTAATCCTACCCATATTTCAAAATAGTTATCCTTAAACCTTTTTTTTTTGAAATCAGATTCTGATGGATATTGTAATGAATTTCATTGATTTTTCATTATGTAAAGGGAATAGCTACCTTAAGCTTCAGCTCTTCAAAGTAGTGCTCATTTGTATAATTATAGAAGTGCATTTACTTTTAAAATTTATTAATATTTTGATTACAATCATGTAAATGTTCTCAACAGCATGAATGAATACCAGTTAGGCAAATTGATCATTTAGGAGAAAATGCCTTCTCAATCACTCTGATTTCAGATGAATTCTATAAGCTTTTCAAAACTGAAGAGTATTCAAAAAATTAGTGCAGCTTTTAATTATTACATAGAACTCCAATTATTTGCCCCTTTTCCCTTTCCTGAGGAAACAGAAGGCTTTTCAAATAAGAATGTAATAGAAATGAGACAAATCCAACATTTTTAATAGGCATTTTTTCACTTAGATTAGTCATAATATTAAATTACTTCTAACAAGCTCTACTGATAAAGATACACCCAATTTAAGTATAGAAAGTGGCACTAAAGGGAGCACTGAATGATAGAAATTGTTTTAGAGACTGGAAATCAAATAGTTTTGCTCTCATTGTCAACTATCGTTTCTTTATTGCAAATCAAAGAAATTACTGGGTTGCTTTAATTGGTAGAATGCAGTCATTATCAAAAGTTTCCTTTTCAAGGGCATTAAATGTGATTGAAAAATGACTAACAGGTAATCTGTGGATTTTTAATTAGGTGGCTTCTGCCATTCCTCAGACTCCACAAAAGGAAATTTAAATAAAAGAACTTTAATGAAGAAACCGTTTTTCTAGGGGCCTGAGATTTATTCCTCCTCCACGCTTTCTATGGTTCCTATTCACCCCTACAGTTAATTAGAGGTACTTCAAATTTAATTGCCTTTTCAGAAATTGTGCAGCTCATCACTCTGAAATATTGTGGTCCTGAACCCTAACTTCTCTGTACTTACTATTATTGATGACCTTTTTGACCTCAGGGTGGTTCTCTTTCTATGTGCTAGTTCAATGGCAGCATCGTTTGACCTCTCGAAGGGCCTTTCACCCAGCTGAGTTAAAATTTACAACTAATTGGCGAGCCTCAATCCCTCATGGCTAATTAGCCTTGCTCTGTGTCTGGGTTGGCATGCCATGGTATGTCTATAGTACTAATTATGAAATGAAGGGATATGGTGTATTTTTAATTTTTTCCTTTACATCAGATATCCAAATCATTATCCCTGGGAACACAGAACTCAGGTCCCACTGTTCTTTGTTATAAATTATGAATGAACGATTAAGATTTATTTTTCACTTAATGGGATGTGGACTCTGGATGTGATAAGATGTTACAAAATTGAAACTAGGATTGAATTCTGGTACTTGATTAATTTGACAGATACAGGGATGAATTAAGTTGCCCGCACTTTTGGGGGGAATCACTAGCAAAAGAGGGTATCAATAGCATCATGTTCTAAAGCACACTCACCTCAACATCTCTAAGGCAGGGAGACTGTGTAGTTGCTACAGAGGTAAGAGAATTCTGACCTTGCTTCTTTCACGGGATCACTGGAGTCTTGAATAACTGACCAAATATTTATGTTGTTTATATATCACCATATGTACCATAGTGAAAGAACAATGCCAGCAAATGGTTGTTTCTGTTTTGGCAGGTCTCTCAAGTAATCCATGGAGTTATTTACATGTGAGGAAGCAGACAACCTATTAATTTTGATTGTTCTTATATATTGTTTTACTGTTTGAGTAGCTTTAGACAGTAATAAAAGGGAGGGAAAATAGAGTTTCAAGTTGTATAATCTTTTTCTTGAAATATTATGAATATATTATAGATGTAGAAAATAGGACATTAACGTTGTTAAGGACCTAACAACACATGTGAGGAATATTTTAGAACTCCAGAAGAGATTTTTTGAAATGATGCTAAACACTTCAGATATTAGATATTTATTTCAAAAATATGCATTTAAATTGGTCTTATTCTCTAAAATAATTTATACTTAAAATGTTGGGAGACACAGTTATTACCACATAAGCCCACTGTGTTTAGTCATGCATGTTACTACTACACAGTTTTCTCTGCATATAATTCTCATATATGGCTGCGTGCTGACAAAACCTGGGAATTTGAAATGACTGTGATTAATAGGTAAAGAGCTCTAATGTAAAAAGGAGGAAGTGTTCAAGAACAGATTAGTGTAAACAAAAAGATGTCTAAGAATCAATAGGAAGTTCTAGAAATCAAAAACACTGTAACAGAAAGGAAGACTGCCTTAGATAGACTCATAAGTTGACTGGACATGGTCAAGGAAAGAAAGAGTCACCAGCCAGCATGGCTCAGTGGTTGAACATCAACCTATGAACCAGGAGGTTATAGTTTGGTTCCCAGTCAGGGCACATTCCCAGGTTGCAGGCTCAATCTCCATAGTATGATTTACATCTTTTCACAGCACTCTATATTAATTTAAGGTTATTGTGCTTAAGAGCACCATGATTTTTCTTGGCCCAATTAATTTGGGAAAATATTAATATTTATTTTGAGAAACTTTTTACTTGTTATTGTTTTTCCTGTTATTTGGGTGTTTATACAGACCAAAAGGCCTGACCTGGCCCCATGACGAACAGAAACACAGGTTTCACAATCTTAATTGGGGCCCCCTTTTTCCGTGGATTTCACCTCCAGGAATAAGAAAGTGAACAGCCAAGAAAAACCACCTCATGTTTCTGGCAGGGAAAGGGAAAAGTATCCATCTGAAGTACATCTAGAGTGCAATCCATACCAAAGAGAAAGATACTTCACCAGGGCATTTCCCCAACTCCAGGCCTTCTGTCCTTCCATTCTCACCAACAGTGGTAAGGGAGGTAGAAACACTGGTGAGGTCGCAGCTCAGGGCTGCAGGCCACTGAAAGACTGAAATGTCATCAGAAGGTTATAGAGTGCTTCCCTGCCCCTCCGCCTCCCCTGACCTCCACAGGGCCCCAGTGGATTGAAGCTGAGAGAGCTGCAAGGCACTCCTAAGGAGAAATTCTGGGGACCTGCCCCCAAAAAAACAAAACGAGAACATTATAGGACTCTGAATCCCTTGCACCTACAACTGGAGCGAAGATTAAACACAATTGATCTCTTAGCCAGATATACCTAATATCTCACATTAAGGCCTTTTACCTCAGTTCCTATTGCCTGATGAGTAATGCTGGCTTTCAATTAAAAATTACTGAACATGTTAAGAGTAATGAAAAAATACAGTGTGAGGAAATAATACAAGCATCAGAACCAGATTCAAATTTGATGCAAATTTTGGAATGACCAGACAGGGAATTTAAAATAGCTATGATTCATGTGTTAAGAGCTACCGAGAAAAAAGTAAGCAATATTATACTATAACATTATAAGGGATGGGGCAGGAATTGGTGATACCTATTCAGTTAAAAGATGCCTGCAACACTATGAATCAGTATAGTGTTATTTAAAAGTGGACTTTTCTTAGTTGTAAATGTATATTTGTACTCTACGACAAGCATTAAAAAGTAAAAATAGCAGGCAAAGGGGGAAATTGGGGGCATATGCAATACTTTCAACAATAAAGATTTTTTAAAAATAAATAAGTAAAATAGTTAAGTTTTAAAAAGCATTTTCTGGCAAAGTATGTATTCCAGTTTTGATATTTGCTATTAATTGATAATAGCAAGTTAAAGATAGTGATAATTCTTAACTTATAGTCATTTCATAGATTAAATAATTATTTCTATATATGTATTTATATTAAATGTATTCTAATACAGATATATGCACATTCTTAGTTCTTATTCTCTGCAGAACTAATATACAGCTCTGACAGGTAGAGGCAGGTACCCACTTCCTTTTCTAACTCCTGATGGTTTTCTTGGACTGCAAGAGTTTAAATTGTAGAAGTTCCTGTGACTTACTACAGTAAAATTTCATCTCAATTAAACTGATGCATATATAAATACTAATGCCTATGTAATGAAATTACAGATTACCATGGAATTTAAGAAAAAAATGTAATGACGTGTTTAATATAGTAAAAACAAACTTCCCGAATGTTACTCTGTATATTTTAAGTGAGGACCCATCAATTTTGAAAATACAGTCCTGTTAGTTGTTTCCTGTGTTTCCCATGCCTAAGTCATGGCTGATCACCGTTGCACGAAGTGTAAATGGTGATAAGACCTGTATTTTACATACTCCATAAAGCTTGCATTTTTATTTTGTTATCAGTAGGTAACATAATACCAAAAAATAAGAATCTTTGAAAAAATCATGCCTGTCTTTTGGCTAAATGATAAGTGAACCCTCCTGGCAAGATAAATTAGTGCCTCCATTGGTCTTTCATCTCCAGAGATGTCATGAGTCCGTTGGAGGTGGTGATAAGTGCAGCGTGCGCTCCTCCAGCCCTCACATCAGTGGTGTTATCACCTGTGAGGCTGGGCTCAGCAGGGATGTCAATCTTCGGGAAGTCTTCATCAGTTTCCTCCTTTTTCATTTGCTCAGCTCCCTGCCCTGCACACCCTTTTGACTGTGTCTGTTATTTCCACGGTCTCCATGCGACTTGCTTGCTTTTCCACTGTGTTCAACCCACTAAGTATTTCAAGTCATCTTTTGTTTTCAATTTTTAAATGAAAACTAAAATAGCTGTTCTTCAAATGAACACCTGTTATGGCCAATGGCCTATGTTTGGACCCATCTACACTAATAAAAGAGAAAAATGGTAATTGGCGTACGACGCTACCCTTTTTATTGGCTAATCAGGGCTATATGCAAATTAACTGCCAACTAAGATTGGCAGTTAACTGCCAACAAGATGGCAGTTAACTGCCAACAAGATGGCGGTTAATTTGCATATGTAAGCACAATGCAGGGAGGCGAAAGGGAAAGCAGGAAGAAGCCCCCTGCCACTGACAGTGATAGGAAACCCAGGGGGGAGCTTTTGCCCTGCCCCCCAGCCATGATCGGAGAATCAGGCCAGTGATAGCAGGAAGTAGGGGTGGAGTCAGCAATGGGAGCTGGGCACAGTTGAAGCTGGCAGACCCGGGAGCTAGGGGTCCCTTGCCTGGGCCTAAAGCGGAGCCCACGATCGTGGGGCCGCTGCAGCTGCGGGTCCCCGCTGCCAGGGCAGGAAGCCTCAGCCAGAGGCGTCCTGCAGGGGCAGGGGTGGAGCCCGCACAATCGCGGTGCCCCCCGCTGCCACTGCACGTCCCCGCTGCCCGGGCCGGACGCCTAGGCCAGCGGCGTTAGGCCTGGGCAGGGGCGGAGCCTGAAACCGCGGGGAGCTGGGGTCCCCTGCCCAGGTCTGACACCTCTGCCGGAGGCCTCAGGCCTGGTCAAGGGGCCGATCCGGTGATTGGTGATCGGAGGGTGATGAGGGTCAACTCCTCTGGCGGAGGCGTCAGGCCTGGGCAAGGGGCCAATCCTGCGATTGGAGGGGGATGGGGGTCAACGCCTGAGGGCTCCCAGTATGTGAGAGGGGGCAGGCTGGGCTGAGGGAAACTCCCCGCCACACACACACACACACACACACACACACCCAGTGCATGAATTTCGTGCACCGGGCCCCTAGTTGTATTATATGTGTATTCACACATGTATGCACACATGTGTATATATGTACTTATACATAACTACATATAAAAACATAGACCTATGTATATGACACACACACATATAGAGGGAAATGTTTGGGTTTTGTTTCCAGTTATTTACCTCAAAAGGTTCAATGAACTACAATAGTAGTTTCCTATTATTGTTGTAACAAATCACCACAGAATTTCATGGTTTAAAACAACACATTAACTTCTTACATTTCTGTAGATCAGAAGTCAGAAATCTCTTTCAGGGGACTGAAATGAAGTCTGGTTCAGGCCTATTCCCTCAGGAGCCATTAGGGTCTAATTTATTCCTCACCTTTTCTGGCTGCTAGACTACCTTTATTCTCTGGCTCCTGTACCTTTCCTTCATTTCAAATCCAGTGATATCACATTTTTCTCTCTCTTCTGCCTCTAGTCGTTCCCTCGCTCCCTCCTTTCCTCCCTCTCTCCCTTCATCTTTCCCTTCCTTTCCTCCATCCTTCTCTGTCTTTCTTTCTCTTTCTTTCTCTCTCCTTCCTTCCACTATCATATCACCTTCCATGTCGATGATCATCCTGCCTTTCTCTTATAAAAATGCTTGTGATTCCATCGGTTCCATCTATAACCTACAGAATCCCCCTATCTCAAAATCTTTAACTTAATCACACCTGCACAGTCTTTTGGAAATGTATGATAATGCATTCACAGGTTTGGGGCTTAGGACAGAAATATCTTTGAGGGGCTGTTATTCAATTTACCACAGCTACATTATAAATATATAAAAAATAATGTCAAATGTGAGATATATAAAATTAACTATGAGTCCTATGAAAAAGAGTAACTTTCAAACGGTGATGCAAGAGATAAATAAAATATATATGTAAAATAAATATGTAATAGAATATTTTTTAAATATATTTTTATTGATTTCAGAAAGGAAGGGAGAGGGAAACAAAAACATCAATGATGAGAGAGAATCATTGATCAGCTGCCTCTTGCACACGCCCTACTGTGGATCAAGCCTGCAACCCAGGCATGTGCCCTGACAGGAATCAAACCATGACCTCTTGGTTCATAGGTTGACCAACGCTCAACCATTGACCATGCTGGCTGGGCAGTAATAGAATATTAAAATCAAAATTATATTTTAATCAAGTGGATAGTAAAATTGAAAATTGTGCAGCTAAACTCTGTGTTCTTAAACAGGGCTGGCTCATTGCAAAGAGCATTTTATTCTGCAGACTGGTACGGAAATTGCTATGAACTTTTTTATGCGTGATAGCAGTTTCTTTTTAAAATGATGAGGAACTTCTTTTAGAAATTAACCTTTAAAGAACTAATGTTCATTCTGTTTGAAGAATTTTTTTGATTATAGTAGCTAGAGTATGTATGATAGCTTACCATAACTGGTATTCCCTCATAAGACAACGTATCTGCTCAGAAATGTCAGTTCTGGGGGAAAAATTGACTTTAGCAAATATTTAAGAAATAATATATCTTTTAAATATTGTAATTCCTTTAAACCTCTGGTTTTTATGGTACCAAATGGGGGAAGGGCAAATGCATGTATCTTTTTGTTATTATTACTATATTATTAAAATGATATTTAAATGGAGAAGTAGTTTTATAAATCTTTAATTACCTGAGCAATATGGATTATATCAATAAAAACTCTTTTACATGGGATTAAAATGATCAAAGTAAAATATTATCTTCTGCTCCCTGTCCTATTTTCCAACAAGCGCTGAATTTCCAGTGGGGCAGCGTGGTCTAGGCATGGCAGAGAACAAAGTGTGGAGGCGACCTACAGAGGGGGGCACGTGGAAAACGGGGACCTTTAAGGTTCATTCGGAGAGCAGGAAGGGGCGCCGGCCAGGTGGCTTCCCGAAGCCTAGGATGGGAAAGTGTAAAGCGGGAAAAGCCTAGAGATGGGGGAGTGTTGGAAGACAAGGTTCCTTAAAGAAATGTCAGGAAGGCAGAAGACATCCAGGCACCAGGACTTCCTTTAAGAGTAAAAGAAAGAACGGATTTGAGAATGAAGTATGAGAACTAACATTTATTTATTGTCTGCTGTGTACTAAATACGGGCCGATATATCTTGCAAAGGTTCTTTTAGTTATTTAGTGCACAGATTTATTAATTCATATTCTTATTTAAATATTAACAAGTTCTCATGGAAAAATGGTAGACTGCAGATTTTCAGTTTAGCACTCTCCAATTTCAAAGCCATTTTTTTAAGTTAGGCTCCTGGCTCCCTAAATTTGACAATTATGGAATGTCTTTACTTTTCTATTCAGTGTTTTGAGTAATTGTTTGAAAAATCTCATTCACATATAGCACCAAAAGAATACACTCTTATTATATACTAGAGGCCCGGTGCATGAATTCATGCACGGGTGGGTTCCAGCCGCCTGCCCCGATTGGGGCTGACCAGGGGCGGTGCCAGTCGAGGGGAGGGGCTGCGGGAGGTTGTGGGGGTCCAATCGGAGCCCAGATCTGACTGCTTGGCTACCATAGAGCGCATCATAGTGACCGGTCATTACGGTCCTTCTGGTCGTTCTGCCATTCAGTCTCTGGGATTTTATATATATAAATAAGTGTATCTAATTTATACTAACCAATGCAAACTTAAGTCCTAACAGCTATTTGAGTTCATAGCATTTTTTTTAATAGCTTTGTTTCTAATATCTTATTCTAGGTTGATGACTTAAATCATGCTTTATTTATTTGTTTTTGAAAAATCTATTGTTCTTGCTCCACTAACTTCAGGGGGGAATAATACTTGCTGGGAAGAATATGACATCAGTTTATTTACTAAACGTGGGTAGCACTTCTGTGGTGAAATTTTTCTTGACTATTTCCCCAAAAGGCCACTGCATGTTTCTTTTAAAACATGCCTTAGACTACATTGCAAACTAATGTATTGTAAACATTTCTGTATCCTTTTCTACTATACTACTAGTTGTTTGTGTGTGTGTGTTTTACTATGCTTTTTATTTATTTTAGAGGAAGAGGAAGAGAGAGGGAGAGAAACATTAATGAGCTGCCTCCTGCAGGCCCCCTACTAAGGATCCAGCAGGCAACCCCAGCCTGTGCCCTGATCAGAATCAAACTGGCGACCACTTGGTGCATGGACCAATGCTCAGTCAACTGAGCCACACCAGCCAAGGCTAAACTCTCAGTTTTTCAGGGCATTCATTTTGTTCTGTTCTCATTGCCAAGCCTGGCATCTGACACACAGTAGATACTCCATATAATTTTTTGGTATAAAAAAGAAATTGTATTAAAATTTAAATTTATTTAAATGATGTCACATGTTTTTCACTCAGAAATGTTTGATAGAAATATGCTGAAGGTAAGTATTAAAGAAAATCAGAAAAGGAAAATAATTCTTGAAAGCAAATTCCTATTTAGTTACAGTTTTACACATAGCTCCCCTGCCCCCAAATTTAAATACATAAGCAATGATCTGTCTTGTATTCATAATATAGTTCTGTTAATGTGTACATTACAATACTTTGTTTCAGTAGTTTGTGAAACAAATCTAATATTTAGTAGCCATATTACTAATGAAATATATTAATGTACAATATTAAAAATGGCTCATTAAATATTCATGACTTAGATTTTCTTACCTGCTGCTTTTTACAAATATGCTGATGGTTTGCAGTGCTAGGAAAGATCTCTACATCTCTTTAAACAGGGAGCCAGATGGCCCTCCACCATGACCTTTGCCCAATGCTATTAGCATCCAAGGGAGCTGAGAAGCGCTGGCTCATTATCCACAACCAGATGTTTTCTACTTCTCTGTCACTATTGCTAAGTGGCAGTTAATGTCTAGCACAATGGGTATTTGCTTGAACCTACGATCCATGAAATGTTGTCTCTTAAAATACAAATACCACCCACTAGCAGAAACTTCTCCCTCTGCATTTATAATTCAATCATTCTTCTTTATTAGATATCATGCTAGAATCTTGGAATATTTTATTTAATATTTTTCTGTATTTCCCAGCTAGCAGCAAGTAAGGATATTCTAGCCTAAGAAAACCATAAGGGTTACAAATTTAAATAATCCAGAAATAATTAATTATGAATATTTATGGTTTCTGATACATTGACACAATGTAATAACTCTATAAACACCACACAAACTTCTAATTACCCTTCACTTTTCAGAAAGCCTGATGCTAAGAAACGAGTCCAGTTGCTGGAAAGCTCTATGACAGCTCTAGACAGTTTTAATATTTTCCTTTGAATCTGGCTAATGCAAGTCAGTCTTGCAGAATCAGATCTCTTCTGGGTGAGCTGATGTAACTGAAATCATAGGTAGATTTAAATTTGGAAGAACAAAGTATGCTGATCAAATTAAGGCACAGGGCATTGTGCATATTTATCTTATTTTGGTCAAGGTAGGTGATATAGAAAATGTGTCTGGTGTGATTTTTCCAGGGTTGTCTTTTAATTGTGAAGGATCTTCACACCATCCACTCATCTACAATGCCAGAAACAGTAGAAAGAAGGCTGAATGTTTGTTACTATTGGTAAAGTGAGTTCATATATCAGAACACACAATATGGAGGCTACTCCAGTGTCTTGCCCCCATTGAACTAAACCAAAGTCAGCTGCACTTTTGGGAAACACCTGTCAAGAAAATCTGATACACAGGAATCACTATCTTCCAACTCAGTATTAGCTAGCTTATCTTACTCTACAGAATAGGACCTGCTGGCAAAAAGTGAATTTCTTTCCCCTAGCCAAGGACGCCCTAATTCATGTTGCCTCTTACAATGCTCTGCAAAACTAGCTGTCCCCCAGGTCCGTGGACACTTTTCCCTTGAATAAGGACATCAAAGTAGTTACTACATTGTTTTAGTTTTGTCATCTGACACTATTATAAACTTTATCAAAAATTGTTTCAAGTTTTATTAATGGGGAAGATGTACCACAAAACTAGTCCTTCTCGTACAACTATTGCATTGTTTAGTGGGTTAGAAGACAGTTGATATGTCAACATTTGTTTCTTAATCATCCCGATTTAATATATTTTATATGTCAGACATCCTATGATAAACTGTGCATGGATGATAACTACTAGAGGTAGAAAGCCTTTTGTTAAATAGCAACAATTTAATGTGGTCTATTTGAAAGATCTAACTGGCTTTATTGAACAATTCATGAATCAGGCAGCATCCAATCCAGCAATAGGAAGGAGCTCCCCTGAGCTACAGAAAAGGAAAGCATTTAAAGACAGAGACAGGACAGCTGAGAAAAAGGGAAATTATTACCAAAGACTATATTGTCTCAGGCAAGGTCACCCTCCTAAGGGGACCAGAAAATTCCAGATTGGTTGGTTAAGGGTCACATTCCCAGGCAAGGTTGCAGCTGTAATTAAGTTAGGTATTAAGTTTCAATGCCCTGACATGGGGCTTTAACACAAATGACTTCATTCTGAACCTGTTGTCTCTTTTATAACACTGTTATGGAGATTTGGGCAACCATGTTTTAATGAACAGAAGCTCTCCCTGGCTTTCATTCTTCTCACTAAAGGATGGAGCTACCGTCTTCAGTAACTAAATTTATTTTTATTTCAGTTGACGCTCTGATAAATATCTAAAGTCAAATTTTGACTGCATCATAAGATTTCATGACTTCTTTTCCCTTGGGGATTATTTGTCATAATATTTTTAAATTTAATTTTTCATTTAATAATATAGATGGATTAAAGGAGAACCCTTAGATAGGGCTGTCAATATCCCATAGCAAGTGCACTTAATAAAGTGTAGCTCAGAAGATGCAGCTTCAAACCAGGGCTAATGGCTTATTGAGCAAATATTGAGACTGAATTTTATACTCCATTGAATTCCTAAGCTGTGAGACTGTGCAAAATGCAACTGATAACCGTATGCATAGACACTGCCCTCAGTGTGATTTGTTCCATAGTAGCCCTGCTTGAAATGCTGTTTGAATAGAGCGCACTCTTGATTTTTTAAGATGGGATTCTTCTTTGCATTAAAAATAATGCCGATATCATAAAACATTTTTATCAGACTTTTAGGTAAAACATTTGTGGGTTTTTTTTTTTTTTTGTATATGTTAAAACCATGATCATCCCTAAGCAAAGTTAACCATGTGTATTCACCCAGATATTCTAGAACAGCGGTTCTCAACCTGTGGGTTGCCAACCTGTGGGTCGCAACCCCTTTGGGGATCGAACGACCCTTTCACAGGGATCGCCTAAGACTATCGGAAAACACATATATAATTACATATTGTTTTTGTGATTAATCATTATGCTTTAATTCAATTTGTAACAATGAAAATACATCCTGCATATCAGATATTTACATTGCTGTTCCTCAGGTGTGTTTGCTGAGCTTGTGAGCTGGTCTGGGCAGTTTGTAAGGAGAAAATACACCTTGAAGTACTCCATTGAGGAGAAAAATTGGGGGGGATGTGGTATACCAGCCACTGTTCTCTCTGATTTCTTATTTGCATTAATCAAAGCACAAAATGGGAAGCTAACATTACAGATTCCATCTTCTTGCCCTTCAGAGGTTGGATGAAAAGCCAAATTGCATACCCTCCACTCGGACACTGCAAATCTAGAGGTGGGTGGGTGATTTGTCTCATGTAGGCCCTCAGGAAGAAAAAGGAGGAGGTAGGTGGTAGAGGGGATCTGAGAATGTGCACAATGCACAATAAACATCCTTCCGTGGTGTGTCCATAGAACTTAGTTCTAATGGCTAAAGGCTACATACATACAATAGGTCACAGTTTTTAATATGCCTCTTTCTCACATTAGACTTCAGGTTCCTTGAAAACCCCTACCATTCTTATTGCTGCTGCATCTATGTTTAGCATATTGCATAGCATAATGGTTCAGAGTAAATGATAGTTGAATTAATGGGTTATATGAGGTCTAAAGCAAATAGAGATGTAATTCTCACACCAGGAATAGTTCAAGTAGCAGTGGACTCGACCGTAGCTATCCAGATTAAAAACAGAAGAGAGAACATTTATTACTCAT
>NW_006290031.1:1113143-1126627 GCF_000327345.1 Myotis davidii | reverse complement strand
GCTGGGGCGGGGGGGTGGAGCAAGTGATTAGAGGGAGATGGGGGTCCCCTGCCCAGGCATGATTCCTGGGCCAGAGGCCTCAGGCCTGGGCGGGGGTCAGAGCCAGTGATCAGGGGGAGATGGGGGTCCCCTGTCCAAACCTGACACCTCTGGCGGAGGCGTCAGGCCTGGGCAAAGGGCCGATCAGGCGATCGGAGGGTGATGGGGGTCTACGCCTCTGGCCGAGGCATCAGGCCTGGGCAAGGGGCAGAACCAGTGATGGGGGGAAAAGAGGGTCCCCTGCCCAGGCCTGACACCTCTGTCAGAGGCGTCAGGCCTGGGCAAGGGACTGTTCCTGCGACTGGAGGGTGATGAGGGCTACCAGTATGCGAGAGGGGGCAGGCTGGCACACACACACACCCCACACACACACACACACCCAGTGCACGAATTTCGTGCACTGGGCCCCTAGTAAAAAGTAATTTGGAAAAAAAAGTGCTACTCTCCAAAAATTATACAAGTAAACAAGATAACTGAATATTACTACTACTGAACTATATGAAAAATGAAATGATGCCATGGATGGACCCTGAGGATATCATGCTAAGCTAAATAAGTCATATAGACAAAGTTGAGAACCATGTGATTTCAGTCATATGTGGAATATAAAACTGGAAGCAACAAATGGACAAACAGAAAAAACCAACCCAAAACTCATAGTCAGAGACAATGGTATAAGGGTTATCAGTCAGAAGACTGGTGGGGAGATTGTAAAGGATCAAAGGGGTTAAATATATGGTGATAGAAGTTTACACTTTGGGTGGTGGACACACAATGAAATATACAGCTCTTATATCATAGAAAGCTATACTCGAACCTATATAATCATATTAACCAATGTCACCTGGATAAGTTTAATAAAAAAGTAGACTAATTGCATGCTTATACACATGAATTAACTGTTCTTTGAACTTATTTACAAAAGACAAAATTGCATGCACATTTCTAATAGGAAAATGCATTAAATACCAATAATTAAGTATTTGAACCAATTTGGTTAATATTTGGCTGAAATTATATTTTAAGATTGTTGGACAAGTTTAGTTTAAAAAAGTGAATTTTTTCAGTTGTTTCACTGTTGCATAATCCATAATAACCTATATTATGTATATATGTATATATACTGTATAATTAAATAATTATCAAATAATTAAAGAAAATCTTATAATTTTATTAGATTTTTCTAGTACAATGACTTTTTGATCATAAAAACAAGAAAGCAGAGTTGAAACATTTAATAGTGTATAGCTGCAGTAATGCATTGCTTTTTATTGTCCTTTGCGTACATAATATTCTATGCCCAATCATAATAATCTATATATATATAAAGATTCAGGGCCCATCGCGACCAAATGAACAACCGAACAGGTTGTGTGGGGCGACTAAGACCAGCAGGGGGTTAGTGAGGGACGGCCAAATGACTGAGCAGCACACTGCGTGGGGTGACCAGGCCGGCAGGGGGTAAATGATGATTTGCTTCTAGCCTTCTTGCTTCCTTGTGCAGTTGGAGGTGACCAGGCTGGCAGAGGAGGGCAGAGGGGTAACCAGGCTGGCAGTGGGAGGCAGTGAGGGGAGACCAGGGCAGTTGGGGGGCGGGGGGAGTTCTAGGCGACCAGGTTGGCAGGCAGGTGCAGTTAAGAGTGATCAGGCCAGCAGAGGGGTACAGTGAGGGTGACCAGGCTGGCAGGCAGGCAGTTGGGGGTGACCAGGCCAGCAGAGGGGGGCTGTTGGGGGTGGCCAGGCCCGCATGAGGGGCAGTTAGGGGCAACCAGGCTGGTGGGGGGTGGCAGTTGAGGGCGACCAGGCTGGCAGGGGGGCCAGTAGGGGCAATCAGGCAGGCAGGCATGGGAGCACTCAAGAGCCGTGGTCCTGGATTGTGAGGGGGATGTCCGACTGCCCTCAGGATTGGGCCTAAACTGGCAGTCGGACATCCCCCAAAGGGTCCCGGGTTGGAGAGGGTCCAGGCTGGGCTGAGGGGACCGCCCCCCCGGCCAGTGCACGAATTTCTTGTACCAGGCCTCTAGTAATAATAATAAAAATAATACTATACTTGATGTATTTTCAACACCACAGCCTATTTTAGGCTTTATCTTGTGTTCCTGTAATTGCCTATAGATACATCTTCCCAAAACCTTGATTTCTTGATCACTTAACACATATTTCTCTGGCCCTTCTATTTGAATTGAATACTGTCTTTTGTTTTCATACTCTTCTCTAAATTTTGTTAACACTGAAAAACTTTGTTACCTATTTTACTTGCTGTTTGATTATAAATGACTTCATGAAAATAATCTTCTTGTCAAATAGCATATGCCAAGAGCACCTGTCCCCGCCCAATGGCATCATCCGCAAAAAAGAGCCTGTGTCTGGAGCAGAATAACAATGTGGAACAAGATAGAAATATATTAGAGAGCTAGTAGTGCCTGGATGTTGCAGGTTCTTGTTATTACTTTAATGACTTTTGCTTTTCCTTATAGTGAATGAGCCCATTGGAGGATTTAACCAATGGCTTCTTATTTGACTCCAAGGTAGAAAAAAAGAAAGTATGTTATTGGTATGAATTTTAATAGTATCATTCTAGTTGCCATGTTAAGTAGAATTATAGGTGAGCAAGGATTGAAACAGAAGACCAGTTAGATATGATGGTGATAGGAAAAAGCTATTAACTTTATCTCTGTTAATTCACCTCTAGAAATATTAAATACTTAATATAATAGCATACTGAAGTGCTAGATGGTTCTGACTAAATCTCATATAATCCTCTCTTCAATAGAATGCATTATAGACTCTTATTTGTCAAGAGTCTCTACTAAAATATTTCATTTGCCATAGCTTAAGCTAAATAAAAATAAAATCAACTTAAAGAATTATACATTTTTAATATATAAGCATGTGTTGTTTTTGTTCCCATTGTTTTTGGCCTTTTATATTTTTGTTTATTTGCTTACATTATTTGGCTAATAATAGTGATGTCTAATATGTAAACAGATGTAGGTAAATGCATATGTTGGTTGGATGGCATGCACTTAACAACGAGTGTGACAAAATTTATTCTAGATACTCATGTCACTGTTTTTTTTTTAAATGTTTAAAGTGAGCTAGCTGGACACATGGTCTCTTCTAAGCTCAAGGGATCATATGTCTAAAATTCAAGACAACTGCATTTTGAAGAACATTTTTTTTTGTGATAACCTTCAAGGGCTAGTGAAAGATTTTCTTTCTTAAATTGTTTTAAGGAACTTCTCAATACAAACCACTTCCTGAAAGTGATTTCAACTCTTTACAAATTCAACTGTATAATTTTATGTTCATCACATAGGAGAAATTAAGTTTAAAATTTTTTTTAAATATATTTTATTGATTTTTCACAGAGAGGAAGGGAGAGAGATAGAAAGTTAGAAGCATCGATGAGAGAGAAACATCGATCAGCTGCCTCCTGCACATCTCCCACTGGGGATGTGCCCGCAACCCAGGTACATGCCCTTGACCGCAATCGAACCTGGGACCTTTCAGTCTACAGGCCGACGCTCTATCCACTGAGCCAAACCGGTTTCGGCAAGTTTAAAATTTTTAAGAAAACTTATGATAAGAATTTGATACTTTTTTTTTTACCCAGTTGCTTTTTCTGATAATATACAAATCTTTCTTAAACTCACAATTCTACTAGAAGCCAATCTACTGTTACCAAACAATTATGGTAGCCTTCAGATGGCCCTAAATGATTCCTGTCTCTGGATATTCATGCCCTTGCTTGTGGACTGAACCTAATAATTTACTTCTAAGAAATATAATATTGCAAAACTGATAGAATGTCACCCCGAGATTACGTTATAAGTAGAATGTGGCTACCTACTTGTGCTACCTTGCCGGTTCATCCTAAGGGATGCCAAGTAACAAATTGTGAAATTGGCCTCAGTAGAGTCTCACATGGCTGGGAAAGGAGGGTAACTTCCATCCACTTGCCAGCAAGAAACTAAGGTCCACAGTTAATAGCCCATAAGAAACTGAATCCTACTAATACCCATGTGACATATTGGAAGTCCATCCTCTAGCTGAGCCTTTAGATGACTGCAGTCCCAGCCAACATACTGACTACAGGCTTGTCAATACACTAAGCCAGAAGACCCACATAAACTGCTAAGGTTTGAGGTAAATTCTTTGCACAGCAATTTACAGTGTTACATTCTCCAATTTGCCATGTGATTTATCACACTTAAAATCCCTTCTTCATCTAAGATATACCTGATTATAGGATAACTAGAGGCCCGATGCACAAAAATTTGTGCACTCAAGGGGGAGGGGGGATCTCTCAGCCCGGCCTGTGCCCTCTTGCAGTTTGGGACCCCTCGGGAGATAACGACCTGCTGGTTTAGGCCTGCTCCTGGGTGGCAGAGGGCAGGCCCAATCCCTAGGTGCAGCCCCTGGTCGGGCTCAGAGCAGGGCCAATTGGGGAGTTGGGGCGCCTTCCCCTGTCATGCACAGAGCAGGGCGGATCGGGAGGTTGTGATGCCACCCTCAGTCATGCTCAGGGTAGGGCCAATTGGGGGGTTGGGGCACCGCCCCATCACACTCAAAGCAGAGTCGTTGGGGAGGTTGCGGTGCCACCCCTTGTCACTCACAGAGCAGGGCCCATCAGGGGGGTTGGGGCTCTGTACCCTGTCACGTACACAGCAGGGCAAATCAGGGGGTTGGGGCGCTGCCCCCTGTCACGCACAGAGCCGCAGGGGGTTCAGGGGGTTTGGGCGTTGACCCTGTCACGCTGATACTGGTGCCGGGAGGACTCGCAGCTCCACTGATCCCGGTGCTGGAAGGCATATTACCCTTTTACTATATAGGGTAGAGGCCTGGTGCATGGGTAGGGCCGGCTGGTTTGGCCTGAAGGGCGGCCTGGATCCGTTTGGGGGTCCCCACTGGGGGGCCTGGCCAGCCTGGGGGAGGGGATGATGGCTGTTTGCAGCTGGTCACACACCCTTCAGGGTGGGGGTCCCCACTGGGGTGCCTGGCCAGTCTGGGTGAGGGGCTGAGGGCTGTTTTCAGGCTGACTGAAGCTCCCAACTGCTCCTTTTTTTCTTTTTTCTTTTTTTTTTTTATTCTGGGCCAGCTTTAGCTCTGGCTCCAGCTCTGCTGCTGAAAGAAGGTATCTGGTTTGTTTCAGTTCTATCATCGAAACAATGTATAACTCCAGCTCTGACTCCAGCTCTGAGATCCCAGCTCGCTGAAAGCTGGTTTCTGGGGTTTTTTTTAGCTTCTATATTTGTTAAAATGTTTCAAACTGCAGGCTCAGAGGCCTGCAAGGCAGGCGGGGAACGTTGGTTGCCTCCGTCACTGAAGCAAGCAAGCCTCATGTTAGTTTCAAGCTGCCTGGCTGCCGGCCGCCATCTTGGCTGGCAGTTAATTTGCATATCTCCCTGATTAGCTAATGGGAAGGGTAGTGGTCATATGCCAATTACCATGTTTCTCTTTTATTAGATAGAATATGGGGCTCCAAAGATTGTCTAAACATTATTTAAAACTATTATTTAAAAAATAGAAATATTTTGTGCAATTTCTAATTTCGTCTAAGCATAAAAAGTTAAATAAACACAGATGTAAAATTATCCTGAACATTGTTTATTATTATAGTGTCATTATTAGACAGGTCAATCTTGTTATAATAAATAAATATAACACCAGAAAATATAATAAAATGTAGAGGTCATAAGAGTCATAGATATGATTACTTTATTACAGTTAAAGTGCTTGGTAGAACGCAATTTACTTTTAAATTATACCATTATCCTGATGTTAGTATCTTGTCCCCTTTGTAGAAAAAGCTTCTCTACTTACTAAATATAATTGTTAATTTAAAATAACACCAATTTCCACACCAGAAGCTCTATTTTGAAAAATGTTCTCCTCTCTAGTTGCATGCGTAATCTGCCAAACACTTTCTAAACCTGTGCCCCACGGGACAATAAACCTCCTTCTTTGCTGCCTGGTTGTGCACTACCAGCATCTCTGAAGTTGCTATTTGGCTAATAGCTCTATTACCTTTCATGCTGAGTCCAAAGCTTTACCTCCCTCAATCTTTACTTTTGCCAACTGGAAAATTTCCCATCATGTCAAGAAAAACCCACTGTGCCTTGTGCGTAGGGAATGGGCCCTCTCTTGCTGACTGACAGCTATTCAATAGAGAAAAGAGCCACGGAGAGATGCCGATACACGTATTAAGTGCAATGAAGAGAATAAGCTTTGTATTTCAAAATGTCACTTTTCTTAGAGTTCAGTGGGAGTGAGTAGATATAATAAGGTAATTTCTAGAGGGAACCATACTGTAGTTCATTGTATAAATAATTGATTTGATCAGCTGAAATTATTGTGCCTAGTCCTGAATGACCTTTCAGATGAATTGCAGGGTTTTCACTGCAAAAGCAACCAGAGCTTATGGTAAGATGTCAAAATAACATCCATATACAGTAGTTTTCTATAAAAAGAAAGGGTATTTACATGGCATTATTTCCTTAGAATAACTAAAATAGCAGTTGTTTCCCTACGAGTTGACAGCATATTTTGGGTTTTATTCGTGCATTCAAGGTCAAACACTTAACTGAATTGTTTTAACCATGTCTTGTATATGAGTGCTTTAAAGAATATTTTAAAAAATAAAACAGAGAAGCAAAAGCATAAATGTGCTTACATAACAGGGAAGGGATTTCTTTTCATGAGATGAAGACATTATAATATCTTAAGAGAGTACTTTCTATTAGGAAATTAACAAACACATTTGAAATTCTACACAATGATAGTGTTTAATATCTCACCATGGTCTCATTCCTTCCTTTCTTTATATCCCAGTCCTCATTATAATACATCACTGATGTCTGATTGTATATTCTTCTGCTCAGAACTTTTACCTAATTGATCACATTATGTATTTTCATCCGCTTTATTAACATATTGGCTTATTTTAAATTACAGAATAGTATTGCTCATTCCTAAATATTGTCCAAATAATACAGATATAGAGATAATATAAAAATTAGATATTCCTAATTCCCTTAATTTTTATTCCACAAGTGCACTCTTAATGTGGAACTGGAATCATTTTTTGTGCATTTTTCCCGGGCCTTTGTGGAAAGTAGCTATGCTCACCACTATACCACCAACACTCCCAGACCTTTTGAGTGGAAGGAAGTAACAGAAAAGAAGCATATAACCAACAACAAAAACCCAAAGATAGGCAATAGGTACTCTGCAGAACGCTAAGTGGATGAGTGCAGAGTAGTTAAAAGGCAGTTTCCCTAGAATATAGGTCTCATAAAGGGAAAAGTGCAGATAAAAGCCTGAAGCATAGGTTAGATTCAGATTGTAAAGGCAAGCACTTATTACGAATTACTGTCATAGACTGAATGGGCAGATATTACAGAGTGGATCATTCAACTCTATTCTACCTCTATGGTAAGATGTACTCCTTCTTGTTAGAGGTCACAAAGCTAAAGACTACATTTCCCAGGCTCACTCAGTTTGGTTTCAAATTCAACCTAGCTTCCCCTCAGCAGAAATGACCTTTGGAGGTTTGTTGGTACACAGTCTCTGGAGTACCAAGGGGAAATTTGTAGCTGGCACCCTGCTTGGAGGGCAGGAAGAGACCTGATAAAGAGGCAGACAGGCAGGTGGTGGTTTTAATAAGCAAGATAACTTAGGAGGCTTGTGGGCAGATCTCAGGTCTCCACAACACACTGCTCTCTCAAGGCTGCATTTTCCTCGGTCTAGCTGGCCCGAGGAATCACATCCTCTTGATGACCTCCACCGATGCCGACCCCGCATGACTGGCTCTTACAAGCTTCTTTCCCTCTCCACAGTGTGCACTGAGTGCCAGCATGAGATTTCACCAGCATGGAGGCAGCTCGTTTGGTGGCTCTGTGGTTGCACTGGAGGCAAATACCACAGCAAATAGGCCCTACTGATTGATCATTCAAATGTATTAAAGCCTGGAACACTTCTTTAGTCCTCCAGGCCAAGGTGGTTACTTGTTAGTAAACTAATCAGCATGTAGGTTATAGGGGAGATGGTACCTTCATTAATGTCATGTTCTTTTCTCCAGTCTTGCACATCATGACCCTTAAAATGTGAACCCCCTTTTACTGTCTATTCAATGAGAGTGTCTATACAAGGTATCTAATCCCCTAATGGTTATAGCCTGGTTTGTATGGCAATGGGAAAGCTTGAGTTAAGCACAATATGGTGTCAGTACAAACCAAGGCATATTTGGAATTCTCACTTGCAGGGTGGGGCCAGTATAATCAACCTGTCAATCCTTCCCTTGTTGGGACTCTGGTGGATGGCCCCAGGCTCCTTTGGCTGTTGCCTTGGGCATTGCTTAGTGTAGACAGTACATGCTGTTACTGCATTAGCAAGTCATTGTATTTCAAGGGCTATCTGGCATCCTTGGCAATATGCAGTCTCCTCCAGGCACTATGGTGGCCTCTCCTTTTGTGCACCCAATCTGCTGTATCTACTAAAGGGTCTCATACCTGGGCGAGGGCATCAGCTTCCTGATTTCCAGGGACTCCCAATGCCTTATGAGCCTGCACCTGGAAAATAGTGAAGTCTGCTTCAGGAGTTTGCAGGAAAATCGAAATGTCTTTCTACATATCCCGATCCCACAAGGATGGGTGTTCATCCATCCATTGGCTTCCCATTGTCCAAGCCATAGGGTTATTTTTTTTTAGGAGAGCCCAATTCTCAGTGCAAAAGTTAATAGTCATGGCTCAGGAGTAACCATGAGCCAGACTAGCCCAAAGCACTCTAAGTTCAGCTCACTGGCTGATTTGGTTCCTTCCTGTCTACATCCACATGGTGTCAGTGTTGGGCTGAATAGTGACTGCGGTCCATGCAGATGGATTGCCCAGGCCAGACCCATCTAAATACCAGCCATTAGCAGGAATTTCCCCAGCTCCTTCTCTATAAGTTACAGGGATTTCCACAGAAATAGGGGTGGGGGATTTGGAGAAGCTATGTACCCTACAGGGCCTAGTCGTACCCCCATTTTAGAGATAGTGGGCTGGTGGACAGAGTGCTTCTCTGCAGCAATTAGGCAAACCACTTGGTCACAGTGGGAGATTGAGTCTGGCAGAGGTGATCGATGAACATATTCTCAATCCACCTGGTGATACCAGGATATGCTGTTCCTTCATCAGAGGCTCTGTGTGCACTGTTAGGACCACTTGCTTTATGGGGATATATAAAGTTTCTGCCCCCTTTCAGAACTGAGACCAAAATCCTTAGGGTACTCTCTCTCTCTGTTGTCTCTGCCAAGTGCCCAGCATATACCTTCCAGAGTCACAGACGCATCTAACTCAAACGGCAGCTCTTCGTGGGAGATGCCCGGAGCTTTCGTCTGCTTCACTGGCACTTTTGCCTGCTCTGATCCCCAGTCCCACAGAGAGACAGAGGCACTATGCCCCCTGGGGAATAAAAATTCTCCTAAACCCCAAAATGCCTGCAAAGATTTACACCTCTTTTATGTTCTTGGCTTCTGGATAGACTTGTACCTTGTCCAAAAGCATTTAAGATACACACATAGAGGATGATGGCCAACCTGGACTTTTCCTCACAGATGCCTCTTTTCCAAGGTCCATTCTTTTTGGTCTCCTGGCTCACTCACCAATTGTTGGTTCACAGTCTTGGTAGTTCCCCAGGGTGAAATTTGAAATTTGCCCCTGTACACAAAGGGCAAGGAAAGACTGAAGGAAAAAAGGGAGACAACTCCAGATTGGTAGGTAGAAGTTGTAATAAGCAAGGGAATGTATTCTGAGTGACTGTAGATCTTTAAACCTTCCTGGCAGAATCTGAACAGTTTAGCCCCGGCTGGTTTGGCTCAGTGGATAGACTGTCTGCCTGCGGACTGAAGGATCCCAGGTTCCATTCTGGTCAAAGGCATGTATCTTGGTTGCAGGCTTCTCCCTGGCCCTGGGCCCTGACTGGGGCTTGTGTAGGAGACAACAAATCGATGTGTTTCTCTCATATTGGTGTTGCTGTCTGTCTTTCCCTCTCTTCCACTTTTCCTAAAAATCAATTGAAAAAATATTTTGGAGTGATGATTACCAATTAAACAAACAAAAAGAATCTGAACAGTTTATACAGAGGCCTTAACTTGGTTCAGTCTGTGTACAGTCCCGGTCTCAATAACACATCACTCTCAAGTCTGCACCCTTGGAATGTCTCCTAGCACAGAAGGAGAGATGATGATGGAGGTATTGGATTCCTAATGGACAAGGTTTGCTGCAGTAAGAATATTTCTTGGGAGCTTGGTCCACCTTTCAACAACTGTAAGTACCCTCATTAAATACATTTCTGTTTAAATTAGCTAGAGCAGTTTCTATTTTAGGCAACAACATGCTGTGTAACACTTACATAAAACAGATGTTTTCCTTTTCCTACTTATTCTAGACCAGTGGGTTCTCAACTGTGGATGATTTTGCTTCCCTGGAGGACACTTAGAAATGTCTGGAGACATATTAAATTGTCACACTGGGAAGTCTGCTAGTGGCTTCTAGTGGGTAGAGCTCAGGGATGCTGTTATTGTATGGTGCACGTTACAGTACCAATACCACCAACACCCGCAAGTGAATGATCTGGGCCAAAATCTCAGTAGTATCGAGACTGATAAACACTACTCTAGATAAAGTTCTAGAATTTTGACAGTAGGAGTAAAAAGAAGAGTTGCATGCGGGAAATATGTCAGAACTAAAATTGATGATGCAATTAACATGAAATATGGATGCCAGGCAGAACGGGTTTTTGAAAAGACATAATGAATTAAGATGCGCTTAATGTTTTATGTTTAATTCATAAAACAAATGATACAGAGCTTTACATGTGCCACACATACATCTAAGTACATTATAATTTTTAACTTGTGTAATTCTCACAACAACTCTGTGGGATAGACAACATTATTGCCCGTTACAAGCTAACTGCTACACTAAATTATTCCAAATATCAGCAGTTTTACACAATTGGGGTTGATTTTTCACTTATGAGAGATTCTAATGTGAGTTAGCAGAAGCCAGTTCCTTTCATTGTATGGCTTCTCTAGCTTTTTTAGAGTAAAGGCCATCCCTGGTGTGCCCTGTTTAGATTCCTAAGCCAAAGGATGACATGAGCATTAAAATGGTTATTTCATTCCACTAAGTTTATGTGGTTTGTTATTTAATATATAGACCACTAGAACATTTATTGCAGGAATAAAAGATTCAAAATCAATCAATGTAATTCACCATATTAACAGATGGCGTAGAAAAAGTATAAAATTATATCAATTAATGCAGAAACATTTTGAGACTATTCAACACACATTTATGAGCAAAAACATTGAGTAAACTAGGAATTGAAGTAAATTTCTAAATTACTTCTAAATAGAAGTAAAAGTTATAAACAGTATTTATGAAAAATTCAGTGATCATCATACTCAAAAGGCTGATTACTTTTTCACATAAAGTCAGTAACAACACAAGGATGTGTGCTCCCACCATTTCTATCCAAGTATTTACTGAAGGGGCTAGTTGGTGCAATAAGGCAAGAAAAATAACAGAGATTAAAAAAAGAGAGAGAGAAACCCATTTTACTTGCAAATGCATGGTTGTATACATGTAACCATATTAAGGTACAAAAGCACTACCAGATCTTATAAGTCAATACAGGATATTATAAAATATGAGGTCAATTTTTTTTAAGTTATTGAGTTTATCTGTACTTGAATTTCTCTATTTTTTAAGTTAAAAAGCAATTGTAAAATAAAATTTAAATTTATACTATTCACAATAGCACAAAACCATCTGAGACCTTCATAATGAAAATGACAATATTTTGAGAGAGAAATTAAAGACCTAATGAATGAAAAGCTACACCATGTTCATATATCAAAAAATTCAATAGTATTATGTCAATATAGTCCAAATCAACTTATGTGATCAAAATAATCTTTGTAAAAAATTACTCAGTGTATTCAAAAGCTGAGTCAAAAATTCATATGGAAACACAGAAAAACAAATAGTAAAACTGACTTGGAAAGGGAGGAAGTATGAGATCTTAATATCAGAGATCAAGATTTAGTATAAAGCTACTGTAATCAATGCAATGTGATATTGGTGTAGTACAGAAATAAGTTTCAATGGAACAGAACAGATAGTCCATAAATAAGTCCACAGATATATGGTCTCTGAAATATGTGTCAAGTTAATTCAATAGAAAAATAAATATTTTTAAACCAGAATTCTCAACCTATTAATCTTAGAAATCATACCTGGAAAACAGTATCTGGCTATGTTTTTGTTTTATTACCCATTAATGAAGCATCCTGATGTCCACACTCCCACATTGCAAATTATATAGAAAGTAATATAATATAGATTTAATTATTTGGCTGTTTAGTTAATTACTTGAATTCTAAAGTCCTAAACCTTTGATATATCCAGTGCCTCTTCTCAAATGTCTTTGAAGTGTCTTTTATACAGAACTCCAAAAATCTCCTTTCATCTTTTCCTATCTATATACTAGTAATTTGTGGGTCAGGCAAGCGAGCTCTAGTAAATGATGAAAATGTTGTAACAATTGAAATTTATAAAAAGATACGTTTGCTCTTTGTAGGTTTTCTTTTTACCAATGCATGAAAACAATATTCTAGATTTGTTACATAAAAATTTTGAAATCCTCTTTATTCTCAAAATATCATTTTTCTTTTATTTTGGATCCATTGGTATATTGGTTATCTTAACTGTGTGCTTGGTCTACCTATTCTAAAGATTTAGCTTTATTAAAGCTTAAAGCCAAACTAAACTCAACAAGCAATGCCAATTCTACCTATAAGGTAAGTCCTTTAATAATCCTTGACACTGTGATATCTTAACAGCACTAAATTCTACTGCTAACCTAGAATACAAGCAAATGAACAAAAAAACAAAGAGGCAACATGTCTTTATTTGAGATCAAAAAGAGTTGCAGTTCTAGGAAGTACTGATTCAGAAACCCAAATTAATGCTCCAGTTATGAGGTAAATGCCAGGGTTTTTTATTTAAAAAAAATAGAAGAGAAATAATTACATGAAGAAGGAGTCAATTTCTATTGGTGCTAATAATCCAAGTAAGGGATTTCTATTGGTGCTAATATGCAAAACTATTCTTTAGCTAGACATGATGATTCTAATTCTAAACATTGTTCTTAATTTTAAGTCCTCATAGTCAGGATGTCTGCTTATCTGTTAACTTGACAAACAGATGCTTAGAAGGCAATCTTGGTTTGGCCTGCTCCAAAGGTTATTTTGCCCAGGTCAAACATTCCAACGGTTACAGGGGGAACACCTGCAAGGCTATTCCTTCAGGATGGTGCTTCAACTCCATTTTGAAATGGCTCTGTTTTTATTAATTTTCTTAGAATCATAATCATTTTTCTTCTCATATTAAAGA
>NW_006290031.1:1088904-1113084 GCF_000327345.1 Myotis davidii | reverse complement strand
AAGAGTGTTTCTGAGAGACATATTCTGTGTAAACTTATGGAATAATAAGCATAGTAAGAGCACTTTCTGATTGGCAAAAGTACTTGTTTTGTCATATGATTACTGGTAAGACCACTAATATAATATAACTTTTAAAAAAGATGGTCTCTGCTTGCAAGATAACTACAATATCATGCAGAAGACTTATTACAAATGCTAGTAAGTATCATGCTAAAACCAAGATGATTTTCAAAACATGGGATAATGTTCACATTTATGTACTTTATTTTTATAACAAAAAATGTATCGCGAGATAGTATGATCCAGTATAAAGCAGGTGGTTAAGGAGCAAATAAATTACTGACAGATTTCTAATTATAATACACTTTTAGTCTTTTATGATAAACAACAGATGTGTTTACAAAAATACATTATAGTAGAATCAGGTCAATAGAGTCTAAATGAAAAGGCTTAATTTATTTGCACTACCATTTGGATTCAAGGGGCTGGCCTATTTAAAAGAGCCACCATTTAATGTAACATGAGTTCAAAGGGGGTTTATTTAAATGGGCCAATGAATACCTTTTACATTAATTGTCCAACTAGAAAGGAAAGTAATTTCAGAGAGCAAATAGATGTGGCGGAAAATAACAAATCGAAACAAAACACAATAGAGCAGATGCTAAAAGAGGGTAGTACAAAGTACAGGACAGCTACATCAAATCCTCCTGTTTCCTAAATATCGATAGCCTTTTGGATATTTTTACTACTTAACTTTCTTAACATTCAATGTTGCTAGAATTTATTTTGTATCAATTATCTTAATTTCAAAACTTTTGATAAAGAATGAAAATAACATTCATTTTTAAGTGCAAGTAACCAAAATAATTTGATCATTGAAATATGTCTTGCTTGTAAGTTGATAAAATTCCAAGGATGAATTAGGCATTCAAACATGGGTTAGAGATCACTTCTGCCATTCACTAGCTGTGAAGCACAGTGATATTTTAAATAGCTGCTTTTTCAAAAGCTAACAAGATATAATTTCAAGCCCTATGATGTGCCAATTAATGTTGAAAATCATCCCAGGCCTTACTTCATTCTTTGGTATTATTTATATACCATTAAGGTGTTTCAAAAAACGACATTGATGTTATCAAAATCTATAGTATTATATCATACTTGAATCTCTCAGTGATGGAAGGTTAGCTTAGGCCATATTTTTATGTATGCTTTTAATTTCCCTATCTCCATTTCTCCGTGTATTATTTTCTGTGTGTTTTCTAATCCTTTTCTTTAACTTGAATTAACCTATCACGCTTATAATTTACTATTGATATAGTTTAATGAAGGAAACTATTTGATCAGTCTTCCTTCTGAGAATATATAATATAAAAAGAGATATTTGACATTTGCACGTGGTGAATAGCAGCTGTAATAAAGGACAGTAGTTGGTGAAACCACACTTGGGTACTTTAGAAATTTAAAAACCATTACAAACTCATTGAAGGGAATTCTTATGCATAGGTTCACGAAAGATACATGATTTAATCTACACCTTTTTTTTTCTAGTTATCTATTTGCTTTATTAAATACCACCTCAAGATTGGTAGATTAAACAAAAAACATTTTATGGTATAGATACGTGAAACAAGAATTCAGACAAGCACAATGGAGGTGTCACACCTGCTCCTCAATGTGTGATTTGTGAGGTGGCAGCTTGGAGCAGTCCAGTGGCCACGGGGGAGGGCATGTGGGGCTTCCTCACTCGTGTGACAGACTGAGATCAGGGCTCAGAGGGACCTGCCATCTAGGCTACTTACACACGGCTTCTCCATCTGACTAGAGCAGTGATGGAACGTTTTGAGTTCCACGTGTCAGCAACTTGAAAAACCCTAACTTAACTCTTGTGCCGTGTCACATATAGAAATTTTTTGATATTTGCAACCATAGTAAAACAAAGACCTATATTTTTGATATTTATTTTATATATTTAAATGCCATTTAACAAAGAAAACTCAACCAAAAAAATGAGTTCGCGTGTCACCTCTGACACGCGTGTCATAGGTTCACCATCACTGGACTAGAGCTTCGCACAGGGTGGTGACTGGGCAGGTCAGCAGAGCAAGCTTTCTTGGAGAACCAGGGAGAAGCTGCATGGCCATTCATAGCCTAGTACCAGAAGCCCCATAGCAGTGCTCACAGCAGACACAAGTCCACCCAGATTCATGCTAAGGGTATGTTAAGTCAGAACAGTGGAGGGTCTGAGATGTTAGCCACACGTTACAAAAATAAGCCAAAGATGATGCCTGTATGTTGGCCCCATGTTTACTTCCATCAGGCTGGGACCCACAGTTCAAAAGCCAGCCAGCGCCAAACTCACATATTTGCAATCCAGTTGTCTTACATATAGCCAAGGAGGCAGACATTTTAGCCATTCTGAAATGGACTATTTTGCATATCCCATGGAACTGTTCCCCAAATCTGCTAGCCAGAGATATGTTAAATGCTGGGGCTCTATATGACCACAAGCCAGTACTTCTCTCAGAGTTCTCTGACTCAGAGACTCCTCTTTATGCTGTTGAGAGTCATCCTATGGATAGGTGAGCTCCTCCCCTGATATCCTTCCCTTTGGGGAGTTCTCCTGCCTTCTTCTCTCTGTGTCGTGGCCCCTGTGCAAACCTGTCAACTCCTACCCAAAGAAAGCCTGTTGTGTGTTATTGCCACCTGGTGGTCATATTTTCAGTTCCCAAATCCTTCAAACTGCATTTATTTGCAAACACGCCTGCCAAAGTGTGTGTGTGCGTGTGTGCGTGTGTGTCTGTGCGTGTGTGTCTGTGTGTGTGTGTCTGTGTTTGTGTTGTGTGTGTGTTGTGTGTGTGTGTGTCTGTGTGTGTGTGTCTGTGTGTGTTGTGTGGCTGTGTGTGTGTGTGTGTGTGTGTTGTGTGTTAGCAGCAGACAAGAGGCTTTCTGAATCAGAGAAACAGAGAGCTGATTACTCAGAGTAAAATGCAGCAGCCAGAGCCCCAGTCCCCACAGAGCAATGGTTAGAGACGACCATTATCTGCACATGTACATTTGTTCACAAGGAACTCCCACATTGAGATTCTGAGATTTCATAGGGGTTGCTGATACATCTCCCCATCGCCCCTCCAGAAAGGGAAAGATTACTTATAAAACATATCTCTTTGAGGAGGGTGGGGGTTGGAGGAGGGGTTCTTTTCTCTGGCATGTAAACAAATGTCTCCGAAGTGGAGAAGAAAATGGCATTATGTCTCTAAATTTTTCAAGAGGATTTTATTTTTCAAAACCCTCTGTAGCTTGCAAGGATGTTAGCATAACAAACAGCTTTTGCTCACAAGACCTGGACCATGAAGAAGCATGAAAATACTTAGGGGGAATTGTTTCCCAAGAGGGTAGAGACCCACCTCCTGAAAAAGGGGCCCAGTATAGGTAGCTTCTCTCTGTCCCATGATGTCTAAGACACAAGGGATTTGGATGAACCCAAAGGCAGTTTGGGCTTCAGTGACCTGGAGTTTTTTTCACTCACAGGTGTGGTAGATGGAATGTGATGGCTTAAAAGTTCTGTGGAACACCTACACATGACGTCTCCATCTGTATTGGGCTTCTCACATGTCATCTCATAGGTCTAAGAGCACCTCGATATTAGCTTGTCACAAGCAAAGGCTTCAAGAGAACCAGATGGGAGCTGCTGATTTTCATAACCCACCTTGGGAATCACATGGAATCATTTCTACTGAACTCAGTTAGTTAAGGCAATTGCAAGGTTGACTAATATGCTGCAGGAGGGACATGAACCTCACTTGCCAATGCAATGATTGCCAAAGAAGTAGGGCCATATTTTAGAATTTCCACCATCTTTAAGAATGTTAGAAGCATGTCCGAGAGGGAGCATGTGAGTAAAAGTCCAAAGGTGTACATGCAAAAAAACTAAGATGTGCCCATTAGTTGTAGTTGCATCTGATGAGAGAACAGTTATTAGGGTTGGAACATTGAATAATAAAATAATAAAAGTAGATGAGGCATGTGATCAGTATTTCTGAATGCCAGGATAAATGGGTTTGATTCTCTCTTAGGAAATCAAATTTGATCTGTCAAAAATTAATTTAGTAATAAGGAAAATGAGAACTTTGTTAGACTACTATATGGTTTACTTACTTACTCATGTATTTTTATTGTGTTCAGAGATTTGACATAAGCGTTATAGTATATCTCTCTTGGTCTTATCATTCCTGGGATTTTTAATAATTTATAAAATAATTAAAATACATCTTATAGCTAAAAAATTAGAAGAAAATACTATGCTATAACCTATAAATCTTTGCAGAAAATTGTAAGTATTCAATTCAAAGGCATAAAATATAATTGGGAGTTTATATATAATTTAATTGCTTGATAATTCAAAAGACTAAATAAAAGTTGGTCTTATTCCAGGGGATTCATAGATAAATGATTTGTAATATTCTCCCCAATTAAGACAGATATGAGCTAACATATTTTGGTGCCCAGACCAAGACAGAAACTTCACTTAAAAGCATTAATTTAACTCTAAAACGTATAATTTCACTCATTTTAAAACATGAGAAAATACCCTTTTGTGTGAAAGGTTGAGGGATTGGCACCTAGACCCAGAGCCAGCTAGAACATAATTGAAATTCATGCCTCTTTATGCTAAAGCCAGAGCTTTTCTCACCCCATTCACCTGACTGATACATATTCGGTAATTTGGTGGCCACACATTATTTCTTTTGTATTTTGATGTGTATTGCCACAATTTAAGCCAAAAATATGGAATTAGATGTTAAATTTGTTGGCTCAAGGAAACTCAAATTATCCTCTTCTTCTAGTGCTAAGTTATATTCTTTAGAAAACTTTCATCTTTTAAAAATATAAACTGAACATAGGGTGAACTAAGCTCCCCAAATTCTCTTCCTGTACATCACTTGTAAATAGATAAGAAAGAGGAATATTTTTCAGTAGAGGTATTAAAATATACACAAATGACTTATAATTAGAGATGTTAAGATATTTAATAATAAAGAATTCCTATTTTGGGATATTTAATTTTAGAGAAGAAAGGTCAGTTTAAAAGGAGAAATTCACGTAAGTAAAAAGTTTCAAACAGATATAAAAATAGCTGCAACAAAGATTTTTAAATAAGATCCACTCTTGATACACAATTAAGTTTGTTAAGCTAGTTTCCACATTCCAATTTTTATAGTGAGCTTTTCTATTTAAAAAAATGATTCTTTCCTATCTCTATGGTAAAGAAGCCAGTGCTTACAAGTGCCCAGGGAAACTTGATCCAGTTGGTCCAGTCCCATAGTAGGATATATTTTGATTTATTACAAAAGACCCTTTCTCCTCTTGCAGAATGGTCCATTAGGGCAAAGTAATTCCTGTCCCTGTGCTCTTTTCCATTACTTGGAGCCCTTGACGCTGTAATGTGACTTAGTATCATTTGGCCTAAGTGCAGACACATGGGGAGAATGTACATGGTGGTTCAGTGAAAAAGAAAAACAAACAAGCAAAAAACACACAAATGCTCTCTGTAATCTGAAGGAAAATATAATAATAGGACTAACAAATATAAAAGTGGTAAGCGAAATTTGTCGGATCTCAGCAAAACCACTATATTTAGGAAATATACCAGAAGAGAAAATGCCTTTGAATCCGCAAATGACTTGGAGGAAGGGAAAATGTATTACTTACCTACCCGCTTTCTACTTGAGAGAGGAAACCACAGGAGAAAAGAAGTCTTCTCTTCTCCCCCCACTATCCTATGTGTGGAAAGGTTAGATCAGTAAGTATATGCTCAAAGGAATGGAAGAGATGAAAGAAAGTGCACACTTTTAGATATGTTAATAAAACATTTCCCAGGAATCTGATTTGAAACCTGCAAAGTTTAATGTGGTATATTGATAAAACAATTCTTTCAGATTTTAGAGTCAAAGCTCTGTCTTTTACAAAAAATACTTTTTAAAAATCTTTTTCTTCATGATGCTAAAATAAAACCACTTAAGAGAGTGAAAATCTTAATGAAAGAAATAGATGGAGGAAGATAAGACACAATAAATTTGATTTATATTTTAAGCTTTCAAAGCTTTTCATTTTCCTCTGTGACTCATTTTACTTTAAATTACAAGATCAAAGATATTAAGCCGTGGGAGTTTTTAGCTCTGATTTTTATCTGAAGCAGAAATGTCACTAACTTCTTTAAGAAAGGCTGAGAAGGCTTTCTCATTTGGTAGTAAACATGTGCATTTTAAAGGGAAAATAACAGCTTCTGCCATAATTATTATATATTTGCACTTAGGTCTAACATCTAAAATTGTTCTGAATATTCATCCTTTAATATCTGTGAAGGATTGGTTAATTATAATCTCAACTAAGTCTCTACCAACTGGTAAAAAATATAACAAATCTTTTTATTAATCCTTATATATTAAGAATAGTAATATTAAAATATACTAAAATTATGTGGTCACATGTTTCACTTTCTTTGGCTATAAATAGCATATTCAGAAGACACTTGTTAAAGAATATTTGAATATATAAGTATTTGAATATTGTAAATCTCATAATTATATGTGTTTAATAGTTCTTAGATAAATCTAGATCTCTTCCTCTCCGTTGCTACTTACCTAGTCCAGGCCATCATCATTTCTGGTTGGGAATGCTGCAGTAAACTCAGTCTCTTGTTCCTTGCTTAAGAACGCACACTGACTTCCTACTGGCTTTCAGGATGAAGTGTGTAAAACTCTTTTCAGCAGGGATGGCAGTTCCTCATGGTCCAATACCTGGTTGTCTCTCCAGGATCCTTCCTTCCTTCCTTAACTCTTCCCACTGGACACTCAGTTTCAGAAATGCCTGCTCCTGTTGACACATTCAACATACCAATGGAGTCTCATCTAGCTAAATTCCCTGCAGTTCCTGAAACCTCAGTATAGACATTGATGTGGTATGAGACCTGTGTTGAGCCTCTCATCCACTCTGTATTGGGATCATTCCTCTGGGCTGCCCTAGCACCTTAATAGTTTATACTCTTGTCCATATTTGATTGAATTATGAGCCTCTCAGGGATTGGGACTGTGTCTGCCAGGCAACTGGCATAAGGTAAGGAAATGGCCTCTCACGCTATAGATGCTCAGTGAATATTTATGTGACTGGAAACAATTGCTGAAATCACTTGTAGAAAATATAAACATCACTTTTTAAAAAATATATATATATATTATTGATTTTTTTACAGAGAGGAAGGGAGAGGGATAGAGAGTTAGAAACATTGATGAGAGAGAAACTTTGATCAGCTGCCTCCTGCACAACACCCACTGGGGATATGCCCTCAACCAAGGCATATGCCCTTGCCCGGAATCGAACCTGGGACCCTTCAGTCCGCAGGCCGACGCTCTATCCACTGAGCCAAACCGGTTAGGGCTAAACATCACTTTAAAAACAAAAAACAAAAAACCCAAAACTTAATTATATTCTGGAATGTTCATTTTATTTGCATCTTCAATGGCTATTTTCCTTCTTAAAATCTAGATCTTAAGTTTCTTGTACACAAATTCCATTCAATAATTTTCTCTGGTGCTCTTAATAATTATCATTGTAATCTTGAACTGGAATTGGTACTCAACTTTTGACAAACTTAAATATAAAATAAATAAATAGCCCGGCTGGTGTTGCTAGGTGGTTGAGCATTGACAAATGAACCGGGAAGTCACTATTCCATTCCAGGTTGGGGCACAGGCCTGGGTTGCAGGCTCCACCCTCACCCAGTGTGGGGCGTGCAGTAGGCAGCTATCAGTGATTCTCTCTCATCACTGATGTTTCTATCTCTCCCTCTCTCTTCCTCTCTGAAATCAATAAAAATATATTTAAAAATAAATAAAATCTGTAAATTGTAACTGTCCTCACCCTGAAAGTATTTTTCATTGCACTTTATTTGGTTTTTATTGCTGACTTCACATCTTTATCTTGTTCAGTATACTTCTTTTTTTATATTCCAAAGTACTTTGAATTGTTTTCCTATGTTTAAGAAACAATTTTCACAGAACAAAAGTTTCATAATTTGCTGTGATTTAATTTAATTCATTCACATGAATATATTTTTAGGCATATTGGGTTAATTCTCTATTGGTACATGTATTTGGTAACATACAGATACAGTTTATGGGGTCTTATAATAACTAAGAATTAATAACAAAATTAACTCCAAGCTATTCTGTAGAAATAAAAAATGGAGAAAGTTTATAAAAAGGCATGAGCTCATAAATATCATAAATTTTACTTTGAGTTTAGTGGACTCATATGTTTGAACAGTGTGATTGATGAGAAGAAAAATATGATGTTTAAAGATAATTTAATACTTTATTGAGAACTTTCTGATGGAGCTTGTTATTCCTTTTTATTATAAATATTCATCTAAACAGTGTCATTTGTTATAACATTTCTAAAACTGTAT
Source organism: Myotis davidii (assembly GCF_000327345.1). Classification (NCBI taxonomy): domain Eukaryota; kingdom Metazoa; phylum Chordata; class Mammalia; order Chiroptera; family Vespertilionidae; genus Myotis; species Myotis davidii. Next base: position 1,104,617 of record NW_006290031.1, on the reverse strand, counting down.
CAAATTAGTTCATCAAATTACTTTTATATAAACATTTGCACAAATAAGATAAGAGGGGAAAATTTTTATTTTCAAGATTATTCATATGAAACATTATTTGGCCTGAATAGCTCGAACATGTAAAAGAACTCTAGTCTCTTTATAATGATTCCTTAATTTAAACATAAATGGAATGACTTACAGAGCATCTCACCATAAGGGTTAACACAAAAGAGCTCAAAATGATACCTAACTCATCTAGCTAAATAACTGAATTTCCAATTTAATTATACCTAGAAGAGGAATTCTAGCAGAGATTAAAGTGTCTCTGTTTGCATGTCTCGGGATGTTAAAGAATATGAAAGCATATTCTGAGTTTTGCACACAATCTTAACTGGAACTTACCAAATGAAAAATAGTTCCCAAATAAAGAATAAGTCTAAATACATGGTAAATTTTAGAAAATAACAACAGTGTGTTTCTATGATGTCAGATAGTAAAGCAACGTTTCCAGAAGGAAATAAACAAGCAAAAAATAATATCTACATCAAGAGGAAAGCCAAAAACAAAAGCAAATATTAGTATTTTTATGCAAACATTACTTATTGCTATTATTTGCAGTTTTAAAAGCAATATGTTGGAGGTTTTGGAGTAATGTTTACATATTTATAATCATGAAACATTATAAATTGGAATTGTCACTTTTGCTTTCATAGAGGAATTATACATGTATACATATCTATTTCTTTTTTGAAGGAGTGTGCCACTTTTTAAAGAGCAGAGTTTATTGTAAGCAGTAATTATGATACATGTAAAGATCAATTATATTTCACTATCCCTGTTTATTTATATTGTCATGAAAATTGAAATATTCAATCTTGAGAATTGTGTATGTATGGCATATGGTATTCAATAAGGAGAGAACAAATACCTTTTTAAATTACTCACCCTTGAGTTTTGTAGCTCTGCTTTATGAATGCATTTATAAGTCAGTGGTCCTATTTCTTAAGGTGATGAATAACAAATGTTTATCTAAACCCTGGGCTATTTCCTAACACATACATCAAAAGTTAGGCATCATACAATTATAGAGGGTGACTTTCATAACTGCACAAACCAAAGACCATTACTTTACTGCTGATATGCAAATTTCAAATGCAAAAACAACTTATGAATATCAAAAATAATTATCCCTTTTGTTTTATTTTGAATCTTTGAAAACGTTTGTTTTTAAAAGTCTTTTATAAATGTATTTATACATTGTTTAAGCCAAAATTCACTTAGTTGCATTATACACTTGTGTATTAACAATGTTCGAAAAGGCTCCAAAACTTTATTAGTGAATTCCACTAAAGTATCCAGCCAAGAATCATGTCTCTTTTCATATTCTCAATTTACAAAATAACATTTACATAAACGAGATTTTGCAAGTCTGCCTAACGAACAGCCCTCAAATGTGCAGCTGTTGGCACATGGCTTTTTGCTTTCTTGTTCAGTGACCTGTGAGTCATCAGTGGCTTCCAAGTGCCCTGTGGGGTCAGCGTGGCTTTTCTCCAGGCTGCAGACCACAGGTTATGCCCGGCACTTCTCCATGTATTTCTTATTCTGTGACCCGTGCTGAGGGGTCAAGGGCTCCTTACGGCAAAAGCTTCTTACGGTGGCTGGCAGAAGGGAAGGCTGGCAGAACTTGCAATCGGCTTCCAGACTTAAGCTATGAAATGGTGCTTTGTCACTTCCATTGGACAAACAAGTCTCATGACCAAAACAATAGTCTATGAGGCAAGAATCTGTTCTTCATTGACAAGGAAGACAGGAAAGAACAGGGAATGGAGGAGGGTTTGGAATAAATGCTACTACTTACCACAGTGCTCTGGAATATACTAACAATGTGGTGTACTTGACGCATCAGCAATATAGCTTTGCAGGTAGCTTTCTATAGCTCCATAAAAGCTACTGATGGCTTCTTTGAATTTAACACAGATTTGACTAAAGATCGCTTACTATTTAATATTCACTGAATGAGAGAATACTTGGATTCATTTTCTTAATTGAATATGTGAACTTGAATAAGCTTTTATTTTTCATGCTTTACATTGGCACTTACATTGGCTATGTAAAAATATGTGTTTTATATATATACTTTAGTATGGCATTAAATATTTTGAAAAGGCAAATGTCCCTGTGAAGTAAATGTAATATAAATCCATGAAATATGTGCTTATAAGCATATATTTTGTACTTTGCATTGAAAAAGCTGATTATATTTTAGTCATCTATATATTATTGTTCTTCATAGTAGTCAAAATTTTGAACAGTTCCTTGATATCTTCATGTAAAAGGTATATATATGAAAACCTCTCTGCTTTATTTTACTAAAGTGAGGAATAGCAGGCATATTTCTGTAATTAATATTAAAATCACAGAAATTACCATAAAAGTCTTAGGAACAATTTTTTAAAATTATACATCAGAAGTTAATATTTCACTCTGTTACACCCCTACTAATATTGCTTTAAAGTTTAAAGGACCACCATAAAAACAATTATTATACCATTTTGCAGTAAAGAAAAATACTGAGAACTTAATTATTAAATAAACTAGCCTGTGATATTCATAGCATTTAGTTGGGTGTTTTATTTGACTTTTAAAAAATAAGTATCACTCCAAGAAGACTTCCATCAGTTTCAACTCTTTCTCTGTTTAGACCTATTGAGGAAAACAACAAAACACTAGTTATGTTCTAATTACCAATTACCCTGAGAATTTTTAAATTCAGATATCAACAAAAGTAAAATAATTGAAAATGGTCAGTAAAGAGCTTATTGCTAATTATTACTAGTATCTATGACTAACTTGTAAGAAAGCACTTTACACAAATTAATTTTTAAAAAAGGAGCTCAGCTGAATAGACCACTATAACAATGAGGGACAATAAAGTTTTACATGTATTTTAGCGGCCATATTTTTTAATCCTGATGCTGATTTGGCAATTACTACAAAATCATAATAGAAAATAAATGTAAGTAGACAGATATTCAATGAGGGATATTAGCAGTTAGCAAGAGTTCATTTTTATGAAATGAAGATCTGGAATAACAAAAAAATCTACAAGCAAACTATTGTTTGTAAGGTATTATCTCTGTTGAAAAGTAAAGCAGACTCATGGCCAAAAATATATTAGGGCATAATAAGTTCATGTACATAGAAGAGATGAGGGTTTTATTATAATAATATTTTGCATTTAGATGGCATATTACAGTGAATAAAGTATATTCACATGCATTATTTTGAGGGTCACTTAGTAAGACCTCAAAATATCAAGAGAAGATAGATTTGGTAAGTTTATTCACATTTTATAAGTCACCCACCTAGGTTAAGAATAAATAAAGTATACAAATCAGACTATACTGATGAGTGAGAGCAATGGCTCTAAACCAAACATTATGATGTAAGTCCAGAACTCTTTCCACTATTTTAAAGATGCTAGACACTTATTGAATATCTATAGCACATCCGTTTTCATTCAGTATTTTTTATCATATAGCAATTCTATGGGAAATCTATCTTGAACAAGTTAGAAAATGAAATTTGAGAACTCAGATAACTTGTCAGTATTTGATGAAAACGATTTCAATTTGAAGGCATCTTGCTCTTTCCTCACTATGCCTTCCTTTGTACCCAAGAAGATCTGGAGTTTGAAAATCATAACATGAACATAAAATTGGGAAAATTTTGCATTTTTCTACTAATTTTGACATCTTATACACAGTAATTTTGAGTTTTTAAAATTGGTCTCTATTGCTTCTGTTTTTGTTTATTTTCCCTGTCAGTAACTGTTACCTTTTTATATTTGAGTACCCATTTTATTGATTCTTTTTGAGAGGTACAAGTTTTGTTATCAAGAATCCTAATTACTATCATATCATTATAAAGAATACACACATACACATACATGGTCACACACACACACACAAATATACAGCACACACATTAAATGACATAAATATTCTGGGGTCCAATCTTAGATATATTATCTCTGCAATAGTTTTTGCAATAGTTTCAGAATATTAATGCCTTGAAATGTTTGTTGTACTTTAATTTATTTTAATCATATTTTAGCAAAAAATGTGTCCATGAAAGCATTATTTAAGAATATATTGGTTCTTTAGAAAAAACATGCTCAAATTTCATCTTTTTATGACATATACCTAATAATTTCTAAAAACTACTTCCAAGTGACTATTTTTTTTCCTAAGCTCCATGGTGAATCACTGCTAGATGTTTCTTATAGAAGTTTGGATCAATGTTGCTAAATATATGTATTTATTGATGTTTCAGAGAAAGAGATTGCTTTTCCCAACAGATCTCTAATGCAAGTAATCCCTGAGGATTGAAACAAGTTGTTTATATTTAAGCATCATATACTTTATAACTCAAGTTCCCCATAGATATATATGGACCCCATCACTTGGTCTCCAGATTATGAGAGAGCCCTTTATTTCAAAAACAGCAAAACATGTGTGAACCTCTTGACATCATCTGCCTGAGGTACTCTGATAAACAATGTGACTGTTGTCCCGGTCAGGGTATGGGGTTGCTACTGTTCACATAGTTGCTCCTGGAAATGTGCTCTGCTCCAGAGTTTCCAGAAGCTGAAACATTGAAGGAAAGAGTTGCCCATTTTAATTCCTGAAAAGTTATCCTAGCTGATATATTACATATTAAATACTTGAGCCTCAATATCCGGAGGGCATTGGTTCCAGGATTCCCAATAAATGTAAAAATGCTGCTCGGATGCTGAAGTCCCTTATATAAAATAACACAGTTTTTATGGAGCCTATGCGTATCCTCCGGTATGCGTTAATTCCTCTCTAGTTTCCTGTAATACCTTATACAATGTAAATATTGTGCAAGTAATTGTTATACCGTATTGTTTAGGGAATAATGACCAGGAAAATGTGTGTGCATGTTTATTACAGACACAACTATCATAGGCCTAAGGTGTATAAGATGCCATTTCCCCCCCAAATATCCTTCATCTGTAGTTGTTTTAATCTGTGGATATGGAACCTGCTGATAGGTGGATACAGAGGGCAGACTGTTGTTAATAGTCTCCATAACTTTCTATTTAATAATCAATTGATAGTCGGGTATTGAAATCACATGGGGTTTACACACACACACACACACACACACACACCCATGCTATGCTTCTACCCTTACATACACCCTAACAAAATATGACACTGAAAATGTCTTAGTAACAAAGAAGTTTTAGAACCCTAAAGGCCATTTATGGAGAAGCCAAGATGTGTTCATAACTAGAGGTTCTTTGTGGGGAAAGGGAAAGGAGATGTACAAGGAATGGGGCAGTAAAGGGAAGACAGACTAATCTGAAACCATGCCTCACTGTTTCAGTAGTGCATCACTGACTTGCATGGATACAGAGGAATCTTGCCCATGAAGTTTACCAATACTTAGAGCAGAGAAACTAGATAACACTTAATAGTAATGGCGTCTACTTAGATCAAAGAGTTAGCTGGTTTGCTTGACTCATTCTTAATTGTAGAGAAGGAATTAGAACTTTTGTCTCATTATGTCTAGTTCATTGTTCTTTCCATCACATCATACTCTGGGTGTTATGAGGTTTCATTGTGCATGGGATAATATCTGATATAATAAAAACCTAATATGCTAAGTGTCTGATCGTCTGTTCAACCAATCAAAGCGTAATATGCTAAGACTGCTCACCGCTCACTATGACATGCACTGACCACCAGGGGGCAGACACTCCAAACAGTAGGTGCTGAAATCCAGCCAATCAGGACTGAGACAAATGGGCCAGACACACCCTGGAGCCCTCCCAGGGCCGCTTTTTGGCTGGCCAACCTCTCATGTCCCTCCCTGCCCCTGATTGTGCAACAGTAGGCTCCCTCGGCCTGGCCTGCACCCTCCTATAATCCAGGACCCCTCAGGGGCTGTCAGAGAACCAGTTTTAGCCTGATGCCACAGGCCAGACTGAGGGACCCCACTGGTGCACGAATTCATGCACTGGGCCTCTAGTATTTCAATAAATGACATATAAAGTTCATTTCAACTCTGAGACAATTAATATTTGACTTAATCATGATTTAATACTGTCAAATGATTGTATGTGGTACAAAATACAGAATAAAACTAAGTAAAGTTCACTCTTTGTAATTCTACATGGGCTATAAAGGTATCATTATTATATTAATGAAATATCTAATAAAATTATAAATGCTCTTTTCTCATTAAAAAAAGCATAACAGGAAAAAATGTATAATCCCAGCTTCCAGAACCCTGTACATTTTGACTTTAATCATAAGCATTTTGCTGTGAACAGGACAGAGTTATAGAAGATAGACACCGTGACACCCTGTAGACAACTCATGTCACAGGACTCCATTTGAAATTTGAAGCATTTTAATGGATAATATTTTTTAACCATGGTGGAAATGATCAGAATGTAGTCTGGCACAATTACTAGCAGGAGATAATCTAAGAATAGAAACTTGAGCATTTCATTTAATTGGAAAATACAGTGTTAAGAGTTGTATTGATAATTTAAAACCCATGTCATATGAGAAATATGGATAACGCTCTGTGTGGCCTCTCTGATTACCATTTGGCTCCCAGAAGAAGAAATACTGCAGCTGATCTGTTAGTAACTGAATAGATATTGTACTATCAAATTTAATAAATGGAGTAATGATTTTAAAAAACACTGATGATCATATTTCATGATATCATTACTATAGCAATGATTTTGTTACATTCCAAGTTAGAGAACGTGTACATTTTCACATTGAAAAGCTACTAGTCATGAATCAGAAAACAGAGCATTCATTTATATATTGCCATTTGGAAAAATCCAACTCCTTAAAATTGTGCATGCTGAACTATGAGGGGAAAAAAACGTTATACATAATATTATTACAGATCAAAGGCTACTATAGAAATTGATGAAGGACTTAGCATGCATGCAGGGAGAAAAGTAAAAAAACAAAATTGTTTCTATCATCTACACAATTTAAGTAAAAATAAACTAATAAAAACATGTGCCAATGTAAATGATATTCATATATATTTCCAAAAAATACATATTTATATGTTATGTAAATATGTAAATGTTGGAGCTTATAAGAAGATGAAATAAGTTTTTTGATTATTAAAGAACAGTTACAGTCCAATGCCATGCATGACAAATATGATTATATGACAATTTTTTTAAGTTTTGACATCCATCTAGATTATAAATCTTGGCCAACTACCATGTTTTAAGCTTTATCAAACCTGTGGAGAGCCGAAACTGGTTTGGCTCAGTGGATAGAGCGTTGGCCTGCGGACTGAGAGGTCCCAGGTTCGATTCCGGTCAAGGGCATGTACCTTGGTTGCGGGCACATCCCCAGTGGGGAGTGTGCAGGAGGCAGCTGGTCGATGTTTCTCTCTCATCGATGTTTCTGGCTCTCTATCTCTCTCCTTTCCTCTCTGTAGAAACTCAATAAAATATGTTTAAAAAAAAAAAACCATGTGGAGAAATAAATTATTTTTCTTGTTCTTTATTCTCAAAATGTATTAAGTTTTATGAGACAATTATGTCTTTTATAAGAGGAATAGGAATATCATAGAGCAAAATATGATTGATGTAAGAAAAATTCTTATTATAGATCACTAGTAGTTAGTACTAAAGAAAGGATCATAAAGCCAGAAAATTATTATTTTAAATCATATTTAAAATTAGAAAACTTGGAATGGAATTAAGAAATTAAAATGGAATTAGAAAAACTAGGGCCAGAACTATCCATATCTATCTATCCATTTATCTATCATCTATGTATATTTCTTGAATTTGCATACATTAGAACATCCTTAAGCATAATATTGATCATAACATTTTCAGAATATTTTTGTTTAAACTCATATGGTCATTTGATATGTTTTACATTTGTTTCTATTTATCCAGTTCTTGGTCATATGCAGATGATTTAATGAGGATTGGGTAGTTTTTCTAATTATATTATCCATTTTTTATTTATTCAGCAAATATATTAAACTAATTCCACATTCCAAGCAGAGTGTAATTTTGGGGACAGGGAACAAAACAGATATGCTGTCATCCCTCATGTAGCTTTCTTTCTAGTGAGGCAAACTAACATTAAGTAATCACACAGGTAAATGTATTCTTTAAAATTAAAATAAATTTTTTGAAGGAAAGTTAAAACTACTGAAATCTAGCCATGCCAAGTAAAATATCTAGCCATTTATTGCTCTGAAAAAATATAGAACATTATATTTTGATTTATTTCAATGCATTTTATCTTGCTGATTAGTAGGGTTTTACTCTTTACCAACTTTACTATTGAAAACAATACTTGAAACTTTTGTTTTGCTTTTAGTAAATTACTCCTTAACAGCATCACCCTGAAAGTGTTCCTGTAATTTTCAATTATGTCTGCATTACCATTAGGAAATAGTTACAGGTGCTTTCTAATAAATATCTTAAGTAAAATAGTAGATTTGTGCCCTGGCTGGTTTGGCTCAGTGGATAGAGTGACAGCACTCAGACTGAAGAGTCCAAGGTTCGATTCTGGTCCGGAGCATGCACCTCAGTTGCAGGCTTAATCCCAGGCCCTAAATTGCAATGGATGCAGGAGGCAATCAATCGACGTGTCTCTCTCACATGGATGTTTCCCTCTCTCTCCCTCTCTCTGATCCTTCCACTCTCTCTAAAAATCAATGGAAAAATATCCTTGAGTGAGGATTAATAAAACAAACAAACAAAAAAGATTTTTAAGCATACATAAAAATCATATGATATTGGTCTTTAATAATAGTTTACTATAACTGCATTCAAACTCTACTGAGAATTTTTATTCCATTTCATTTTATTTTATTTTATTTTTAAAATATATTTTATTGATTTTTTACAGAGAGGAAGGGAGAGAGATAGTTAGAAACATCAATGAGAGAGAAACATCGATCAGCTGCCTCCTGCACATCTCCTACTGGGGATGTGCCCGCAACCCAGGTACATGCCCTTGACAGGAATCGAACCTGGGACCTTTCAGTCCACAGGCCGATGCTCTATCCACTGAGCCAAACCAGTTTTGGCTTTTATTCCATTTTAATCTGGTCAGCTGTTCCTGTGGCTTCATTTTTTTCAATAAAGAAAATATATAAGATTAATACACCAGAAAATATGATCTTCTATTGACACTATAGTTAATGATAAGTCAATTACGGAGTAAAGAGAGCATAAATTCTACTACACTATTTTATAAGCAGAAATTAAATAGATATTGGTGTTACAAACATATAAATTAAACTATATAACTATATTCTGGATAAGTGGATCTAAGTAACATTTTGTTGATTAATCAATCAATATAATGTAAATAAAAGCAAATTTACCACTATTTTGTTTTTAATTTTGAAAACAGGCTACCGATCTAGTTAAAACAGAACAATAATAACCCTTATAATCTTAATAAAAATTTCATGTCATTTTCACAAGCTTTAATAAATGTTCTCACTATTGGCTAATATTGTGTAGCTAATGGGAATGTGAGTTAACTACAACTGCTCATTTCAACCCAGATTTCACAGTAGAAATAAGAAAAGACATTTGCCTCCTAGGTACTTACCAATTTCATTAGAAGTGATGGCATTGTTTTGCAGTATTGAGATTCTTAGGTGATGAAAAATACTGATTGCTTCTTCTTTGTAATGTAGCAATAGTTCATGTCTTGGAACTAGTTCTGTTGTCAAAGTGAATAATATTTTAATATATAAGTATGGCCTTATTCTTCCTGATAGAAAGAATGGAATGAATGTTGACATTAAGGGAGTCTGTTATCAGTCACCTGAGTAGTGTTGATACCAAATTTTTCTGATGATGTGTTTGCATTTCATGTAAGATTTTGGAAAAGAAAATCAGAGGCTGAAATGTGTGCACAATATCTCTCTCTTCGGTAAATTTGTGCAAGCCTCAAATCATATATTCTAGCAAAGCAGGAGGGCTTGTTGGAAATGGGCCTTTTTGGAAACTACATTTGAAATTATATTGTTTTTGCAGAGCTGTTATAGCTCTAGAAATATGTTTGATGTAATAACCATGCTTTTGGTGTCTAAGCCTTCATAAACTCTAATCTTCAGGCAGCACTGAAATCACCAAATAGATTTCTGCCAAATCAAAAGTCTAGTTCTAAGTATAACTGTGCTCATTACGAAATTAAAATCTACTAAAATAACGCTTCAGTATTTACAGCATTCATAATATTTGCCCATGCAATCATTTGTTCAAAATTTGGAGTATCAACCGTGTGTCCTTACAGATTTAGAGAATTATTGAAAAACATGACCTTCTTATCAGGTTGGTCCCTTTGTAATAGCAAAGGTAAAAATAAACACAGCTAACATATAGGAAATGTTAAACATCAAATGATGCCATCAAATTTTCTGGTCTAGAAAAAATAAACATCAAGGCAAGAACAATAGAAATAAGAGACAAAGGACTATTAAGTTTTGTGCATACTCTAATGATAGAAAAGAAAGGTTATGGGTACTTAGGCAACTTTATAGTACTTAAGAGAGCTTGCGGACCGCCTTTGAACAAAATACCTCATGCAAAATTAACTCAGTGAGAACAGCATTGGCAGCACCATTGGTTTGGATAGTGAAAATTATTCTTACTAGTTAATAAATTTGCCCATTTTTTCTTGCTATTATGAAAGAATACAGAAAGAAATATAGAGAAATAAACACCCTCTGAGTATTTAAGTGTGCAGAAAACATAAAAGAACTTCATAAAAATGAACAAAACATTGGACTCAGTAAAATTAGTAGTTTGAAAATGTGCTATGGAAATGAATTTTCCTAGAATATTAATAGAATGAAGATTGTGTTAACTCACTCTCACAGTATATAGTTTTCAAAATGTTAAAAAATGCACATGGCAACACAAGAAAGCTGGGAAGTCAAAATATTCAGTATAACAATGCATATACATTTTTTTCCAACATATGAAAAAGGCTATTAGGTTAAAGCTATTGACAATGTAAAATTAAAGGAAAATATGATCTAATAAATAAAACTTCTACTTAATTATTTTGACATTCATTTTAAAATTTTACTTTTATTGTTGAATGTATTACATACATCCCCCTTTTCCCCATTGCCTCCTACATTCCACTCCCCCCTCCCCCAACCCAGTCCTTCACCTCACTATTGTCTGTGTCCAATTTTGTTCTTTAGATTCTACATATGAGTGAGATCATCTGTCACTTGTTTTTCTCTCACTGTCTTATTTCACTTAGCATAATCATCTCCATGTCCCCTCAGGCTGTCTCAAATGGTAATAGAGCCTTCCTTTTTTATAGCTGCATAGTATTCCATTGTGTAAATGTACCACAGCTATTTTATCCACTCATCTACTCATGGGCACTTGAGCTGTTTCCAGATCTTAGCTACTATAAGTATGGCTGCTATGAACATAGGCATGCATACGTTCTTTTGAATCAGTGTTTTGTGTTTCTTTGGATATATTTCCAGAAGTGGGATCACTGGGTCAAAAGGCAGTCATCAATAAATCAACAAACAACAAGTGCTGCTGAGGATGTGGAGAAAAGAGAAGTCTTGTGTACTTTTGGTGGGAATGCAGGCTTGTGTAGCCACTGTGGAAAACAGTATGGAATTTCCTTAAAAAATTTAAAAAGTAAGCTATATTTAGATTAAAGTATTTTCCAGAAAGAAAGCTACTACTATGTGAAATCATTAGTATACATCCCCAGAAGACAAGGAAATGAATGCCTCTTGGAGGGGAAATCTACTTGGTACACTGCAGTATCTACCATTGTCAACCACTTGTGCCTCATATCACCTGCTTATTAACATAAATGCAACCCATGTGGATATGCTTTTCCAGCACTTATCAAAGTAAATGGGTGTGACCTATGGGCAGGCAAAAGTGTAGGGTTGAATAAAATAGGGATATGGCCATCTGTTCATGCAACTTACTATTGCCATCTGAGCCTGCATGCGGAGTCCTAAGTACACATATCCATATCCATTTTATAGAATGCTGACGGGTCTACCTGACATTATAGGTTGGTGGGTCTGAAATGATTCAACTTGTGATACTCAGCGGTATATAGTCACTTAATGTTCCATGGTCAGATGCTCAGTTTCCACCTGGTTCAGAAATACCCCAAGAGCTACCTTTTTGAAAGATGTTTATTAATCTTCTGCAAATAGCTTGGTCTTACCTCATAACCCAAGGGGTGTATGTTGTGTTTCTCCTATTTAGGACTGCATCAACTCACCTCCATATTGAAATTCACCAGTATGGTGAATGAGCTCCTTTCAGAACCTGCAGAAACCTCCCAGATATAGTGTATGGTAGCAGATGAGAGATGCTACATGTACTAGCAATCACTCAATTTATTAGAATCTATTTAATTTCTATAGGGACCAGATTATCAAAATAGATAGGAATATGAGAGGACTACCACTTCTGCACATTGTGTAAGGCCAATCATCCCATTACCCCCCAGGTTGGGATGCTGGTTATGATTGATCAGGGAGATGTTTGTATACTTAGGGAATTTAGAAAATATTTGTGTCATGAATACAGAGATTAAGGTAGGAAGTCTAGAGAATTGAGAAATGTAAGCAAGTGCACAATAAATAACATGCCACATTTCTAGAGATGAAGTTTTAAAATATATGATTTGCTTTACATATGTAATACCTTAATCAATAAAGAAAAAACTGAAAAAAATAAATATATGATTTTTTTAGAGAAAACAAAAATTATATTTCAAATGAAAGCAACATCGTTTTGTCTCATTGTGAATGCCACAGTAATTTCAAGTAATTATTAATAAATTATAGAAAAAAAGTATTCGATACTTAACAAGAAAATGCATACTTCACAAGAAGTACCATGTTAAAAATATAACATAAATAGAGAGCAGGCAATAGCTCTGGTGGTGGTGGGTGTTAATATTTAGATCCTTGCAATACAGATTATTTAATAAAGTCATAAAGGTAGGAATAATTGATTAGGATGGAAAACTTCCTTTTAAAACCCATCATATTGTTTACTCTAACTGCCTTTACTTTTGGTTGCACATCTTTTATTTTTATCTTCTTACCCTTCTTTGCTTTGTATCTCTGTCCAAACAATTACAAATGGCAAAAGACTTGCTTATCCCTCAAAACTTGAACTTATACCTTGTTTATCTTAAATGAAAATGATAGATGATTCTTCAATTTAAGAGCATCTGAAACTCCTTGACTGTTGAAACTATATCTCACATTGAAAACTATTCCATGAATACAAATGAAACAAACAAACAAACACACATTTGAGGATTTAAAAGGAATAAATTTTGCAGTTCTAATATAATCTTAAAAATCCAATACAAATAAGTTTTGTACATAGATAAATGTTTACTGAATTCATTGAATCGGATTGTGTCTGCTGCCTAGGTTTAGAATAATGTTTTTAGGTTTTATTTTACTATTTAGAATAGATAGCTTAGTAAAATACTGTGTCTTGCACTAATGTGAATAGACACATCTACTTTTGAAATTTGTGTTTGATAAATGGTAATCTGTCACCCACTCTTTTCCTCCAGACATACTGTCCAAATGTTCCTTCACAACTTAATATTAAACAAACTATTTTAATAGCATGACTTTTAATATTTTCTTTGTACATATATTTATTTTACTGACTTTGCAAAGCCTTATACATGCCAAAATGATCTGGAATGCTTTATTTTACATAAGCAGAAAAATAATTCTCTGATAGTTGATTTTTAATGCTTCTTTTAGGTGAATCGATTAAAATAGTAAATGATATGACCTCAGTATTTATTTTTAAAACTATGTGTAAAGGCATTGATCTCTGGCAATTTTATTTTAAATAATAGGAGGCTTGCAATTAATTATGAGGTTGCTTACACATCATCTTTTCTAGCATACAAAATAAAGGCTATCATTCCTTAATTCACTTGGAACAAGACAATCCTATATAATAAAAGCATAATATGCAAATAAATCAAATGGTAGAATGACCAGTCACTATGACGCGCACTGACCACCAGGGGGCAGACGCTCAATGTAGGAGCTGCTCCCTGGTGGTCAGTGCGCTCCCAAAGCGGGGGGCAGGGGCGCCACTCAGCCAGAAGCCAGGCTCATTCTGAAAAAGGCAAAACCATAGAAACAATAAATGATCAGTGGTTGTCAGTGTTTCCTTGGCAGGGAGGGGCATGATGCTTAGGTCAGACAAGAGAATTTAAGTCAGTGAAACTATTCTGTATTATATGGTAACTAGTGTCCCAGTGCACGGATTTGTGCACATTGAAAGGAAATTAATTAGAAGGAATATTTTAATATCTCTATACGCATCTTGCTAATGAAAAGAAATTAGGATTCCACTGAGCCTCCTATCTATCTACTCCAGGACTTCTGTGGGGATCAAATGAGATGATGCACAGGAAATGCTTCACAAACATTTGGTTTAACTGTAAAATGTTTGTACCTGGCTATAAAGCAAGTCGGGTTTTGGGCTGAAGAAACTCCAAGAAGGCTAGTTGCTAGGGAGAGGAAGCCAGGCATTATACTATGTGATATCAATACCCAGCACCCACAGCGACCATTTCTGGGCTGGGGTGGGCTGTGAGCTGCATTTTGTGCCATGGGCCTTGGCAGCATTGGCTGAGATTTGGTGGGTTGTCGCTCTGGGGTGGTGGTTGGGCCTGTGTCCCACTTAGGAAAGCCAGTGTTGGTTTGTCAGTGCCAGGACCATGGTGCCATTTATTTTTAAACTAGGGGCCCGGTGCACGAAATTCGTGGACTGGGTGTGTGTGGGGGTGTCCCTCAGCCCAGCCTGCCCCCTCTCACATACTGGGAGCCCTCAGGCGTTGACTCCCATCACCCTCCAATCACAGGATCGGCCCCTTGCCCAGGCCTGACGCCTACACCAGAGGTGTCAGGCTTCGACAGGGGACCCCCATCTCCCCCCGATGACTGGTTCTGGCCCCTGCCCAGGCCTGAGGCCTCTGGCCCAGGAATCATGCCTGGGCAGGGGACCTCCATCTCCCACTGATCGCTTGCTCCACCCCCCGCCCAAGCCTGACGCCTCTGACCCAGGCTTCAGGCCTGGGCAAGGGGACCATCATATCCCCCCAATCCCCAGCTCCGTCTCCCACCCAGGCCTGATGCCTCTGGACCAGGCATCAGGCCTGGGCAGGGGACCCCCAGCCCCCCGGCCCAGGCCTGATGCCTCGGCCAGAGGAGTTGACCCTCATCATCCTCCGATCACTATAACACTATAGTCTCATATTGGCAGATGCCTTTCATATAGTATATATGTCCACTAATTTGCAAACTTCTTGATGATCTAAATTTTTTATATCAAAAATACAAAGGCTATATTGTTTGGTTGCCTCCCACAAGCATTGAGCCTGCAACCAAGGTATATGCCCTTGACCGGAATCTAACCCTGGGACCTTTCAGTCCATGGGACTGATGCTTCATCCACTGAGCCAAACCTGATAGGGCAATAATAATTCATCTTTTTGGTGGTAGAAACTGTAAGGCAAAATACAAGACTTATTCAGGTTATGAGATTGGAAGATGGCGGCGATATAGGCAGATGCGTCCCAGGTCGTGTCCCGGAGCAAACGGAGTGAGCAGCTGAA
>NW_006290031.1:1080961-1083463 GCF_000327345.1 Myotis davidii | reverse complement strand
TTCTTTTCTTTAAGTGGATGAAGGCAGCAGAGAAACACAAATATTTTTCATGTTCTTCCCAGTAGGTGTCCATCATCTGAACTGTGGCTATTTCCCAGCTTCGGATGGCCTGGAATAATGGCCCTGCCTCCCTGTAAGTCAAAAAAAAAGGACTTGTATGCCTGCATATAAGCATAACCAATGGACATAAGACACTGGGGGATAGGGGAGGCTAGAGGACGGTCTAGGATGGGGGGAAAAATGGACACATATGTAATACCCTTTGTAATACTTTAAGCAATAAAAATAAAATACAAAGGCTAGAAAAGTATTTTAGTTTAATGCTTTAAAAATATTTGTTGATAGTATTTATGAAGCTAATAACAGAACTCTCAAAAATTAAATTGCTGTATAAACTACATTGGATATGGAGCTATAAAGTCTCACACTAGTCCATTGTCACTGACAGCCTGTTGAGACAAAGAGCCTAAAAGATCTCATAAAGACCCTTCATAATACATAGTAGCAAGCAATAGAAACCTAGCTCATTGATATTCTGTCACCATGAATGACTTTGGACAGATGAAGTCCTATTAGATGACATCAGATTTGTTAGAATCATAACACTTTATAAAATGAGTTAAATTTATAGTGGATCATGAGTATGGATGATACTAAAGATTTTATCAGGTTTCAAGATTTATTGAAGTGATAAATCTGTAACTAGATGATTCTACCCCTTGCTGTTATTAGCTGTTGACATATCAGTATCTTTTTTATGTTCAGAGTATAAATTTTAATTATTACTTATTGTATTTTCAACTAGAAGGGGAGTATCCAGAAATTTCATTTCATAGAAATTCTCTTAAAATTACTAGTTTCTCTGTTGAGTCTTAGAGACTCATCAAATGGTATTTATTGGTTACTTTCTATATACTCCAGAAATTACTGAATACCAAGGAAGGGGATGTAGGGGGGTGTGGAGGTGTTGGGAAAAGGTGGTAATGGGGGACATGTATAATAGTGTCAAGATTAAAAAATAAAATTTAATAAAATAAAAATTTATTTTTATTTAATAAAATAAAAATCAACCTCATGGGTTGAAAATTAAAGGCTTACAAAGAAGAGAAATATTGTTTGACTATAAAGACAAGGAAATAAAAGAAAAAGGAAAACAGTTTCACTATGTCCTTGGATTAAAAACAAAACAAACTTATGTGTACTCTGCCATTTACTTGGTTTCCATAAATGTTGACAGGATAAATGTGTACTGTCTGCTTTAAATTGCTGATAAGAAGCAGTATATGTTATAATCACATTATCATTATTTGTGTCCAGAAAAAATATTTCCCTAAAATTTTCTAATCAAGAGCCATTATGATTCCCAATGTTGTTTTTTTGGTCAGTTGTGATGGTTTATTCAATCCCACTGAATTTTAATTATCCTTACAATGGAAGTTACTATCATTTCACCCTTTAGTCCTTTTCAGGAGTCTGTAGTTCATGATTAAACAAGTGGTTAGGTTTAGGTCATGGCAGCAGCTTTCCTGTGTGCCTTAGGGACACTATAGCTTGTATTTCAGACAGTCACTTATTCATTTATTCAAAATTCATTCAATGATTACTGAAGATAGTGCAGGTTCCTATAAAGTGCTAATACTTTAGAGCCCAGACAGAATTGAACTACAATCCTGCCTCTGCTACTCACTAGCTATCTGACTTTGTGAAAGCCACATAAACACTTTAGCTTAATCTCCCATTCTGTAGAAATGAGAATATTATGACCTAGATCAATCTCACTTATTTTTCTCTAGGATAAAATGAGAAAACATTCATAAGTGAACATAAATTATTTGGACTGATATACAGAAAGGATACAGTCACTTGTAAAATGTGGTGGTAGTGAGCTGTTGCTTTTTTTGTCTCCTGTTGCATTTACATGTTGGTGGTGTTGATGATGTCATGCGTTTCTCTTGCATAATCATGTTGTCACTCTCAGGTCATGCACTTTGGGGTTGGTCCCAAGTCTAGTGTAAAACATACGTCCCTACGGCTGCTCAGTCGGCACCCCAGATTTCCATTGTTGCAAGGACTGATTCCAAGGGGGACACAGGAGCCGTTGCGCTCTAAGCAGGGCGCTGTAGCTCTGATTTTTAGGAACTGCAACTGTCTTCTCGTTGATTCATGAGGAGTCTCTCATGTTCTCTTTATAAACATAGCAGAGGTGGAGGGAAGCTCAAAGAAATGTAAAAAAATCAGGTCCTCATGCCATTGCCACACTTTAATAAAACCACCCTGCGGAAAATATATTAATCTTTTTCTTTAAAACATTAGAAATATAATTTTCTGACGGTTATAATAAGATAGGTTTTAAATGACATAGAAAGAACTTGGAGTTCAGGAATAGTTAGATCTGTCATGTATTTTTAAGACCTCATTTTCTTTAGAGAAGTTTTAGGTGCATAGCAAAATTGAGAAGAGGGCACAGAGATTTACCACTTATTTTTTAGCAATAAAATGTTA
>NW_006290031.1:1073981-1080937 GCF_000327345.1 Myotis davidii | reverse complement strand
ATCTGTTATACTTAAATGAATAAGCATTTTTAAATTGCCAAATATAAAACATGCCATGTTTACATACTTCATGTTAGATCTTATTTTAGATGTAAGCTAATTTTTATATCTTTAGCCTTGCACTGATATATACTTGTCACAATTTAGTAATTGTGACAAGTATATGTTCTTTTTAGTAATTGCTTCAGAAAATATTTTCAAAATTTGATAACATTCCTCCACCAACCTATCAAATGCCTCTTTACCTTCAATACTTTCCAACAGAGAAAAATTAGTTATCATTGTAGAATTTTATATTGCGAACACTAGACTTCACAACTGTCTTATTCAGTAGGATTTACTGTTGACTCTGTCCTATGGAAAGCAAAGATAACTCAACTCTTCTCTCTATTTGATGAATTATTAGTAATCAGGACCAACAAAAAATGAGAAACTTCATCTCTTTATACATAGCTTACTTTAAGAAAGAGAGTGAGAGAGAGAGAGAGAAGGAAAATGTCACTTGCATTTATCACTGTTAGCCAACCATGTTTTCTTTCTTAACAAGTCTGTTGTACGTTGTATAGCTTCTATTCTGTCCCTGATTGTAAGGGACAGGCTGACAACAGTGGGGCATTTCTGTGGAAACCTTATCTTTACTTCTAAATACTGAAACCACAGTACCTTGCTGTTGGGCCCCATGCGTCATAGCGTTTCAGACCATAATGTGTATGCAACAATAACACTATTTTTGCCAGATTTGTAGGACACAATTCTTTATAGAGTTATATATTGTGCTATGCTGTTTGGGTTTTTAAAGTAATATTATTTATGAATTACTTGGGAGTTGGTAAATAAGATATAAACTAAACTCTGCTAGCACTTTCACTGAACTTTTCTCCCCATTCTAAAATATTGTTACGTTTTTGCATTTTATTTTAAAAATTATTTTTCCTACATAAGATTAGCGTTTGAGCAGGATTGTTTCAACTATATGATTCACAACTTGTTGCATTTGTTTTGTTTGATAAAAATAGTCTTATGAGTTATTTAAAACATAAATGTAATACAATATTAGTTATTTGCTTGAAATTTCTGTTTATAAGCCCCTCAGACTATTCTCAGTTGTAGAACACAAGTTTAATGTTTTTAAAGGATTTAAAGGTGTTTAACTTGTCTCTGTTTATTAATGTTGTCAGGCATTTTTCTTCCTGTCACCATATCTTGGGGCTTGTCACCACATCTGTCATCATTGGCCAATATAAAAGAGGATCAAAATAATTATGTTACCTGCCCAAAGTCATACAACTTGTGTAACTGGAATTCTTAACAAGAAATTACTTATGGGGAATGGTCTTAAATTTAACTGCCGACTTTGTATACCATCCTGTCTTTAAAAGTGTTCAATTGGTTAGCCTGCCTTGGCAAAGAACACTTGGTTTTTCCACTGTATTTCTGGCAACTTGTTTTTTTGTTTTTTTCCTTGTTTATTTATTTTTCAATTATACTTTACATTCAATATCATTCTGTATTACTTTCAGATATGCCGCAAAGTGGTTAGAAAGCCATGTACTTTACAGAGTGGTCCCCCACTGCTTCAAGTACCCACCTGGCCCCATACATAGTTAACAGGATATTATTGACTATGTTCCCTATGCTGTAATCCATATTCTGTGACTATACTGTAACTACCAATTTATACTGCTGAATCCCTCTTATACCACAATATAAGTTTAGTCACTACCAAATCTAGTCAAAGTTTAGTCGTATGCCAGTCAACATTTAGAACTTGAACTTGGTTTAAAATTGAAACTTCACTCCTACCTGGACATGGGCCACTATAAACTGATTCTGCTTTCGTTTTCCATTTAGTATTTCAACTTCTCCCCACTTTGTAGACTCTCAGTTGCTACCTTTTCACTGTTGGAGCAAGAACATAAGAATGATGTGTAACGATGTCCTTTGGCTGTTAACACGCAGAGCTGACATCTCACTGTCTGGAC
The DNA here is from genome assembly GCF_000327345.1 of Myotis davidii. Classification (NCBI taxonomy): domain Eukaryota; kingdom Metazoa; phylum Chordata; class Mammalia; order Chiroptera; family Vespertilionidae; genus Myotis; species Myotis davidii. Next base: position 1,078,955 of record NW_006290031.1, on the reverse strand, counting down.
TAGGCAGGGATTTAAGCTTTCTCCCTCTTTCATGCATCACACTTGAGGGGATTTAAGGACCCTTGTCTCTTTTATTAACTGGGTTTCTCAACTGCTCAATCTTAAGGTGGTATCAGAGTGTCTTTTCATTGTGTCTTACTCCTCCGTATTCATTCTGAGACACATACCTCTTGCACAAGGCATTTACATGACCTATACTGATCCACCGAAAACATGTATGCATTCATTTTGCCAAAAGAATCTGAGAGAGTAGTTACTTCCTAAATTTCTGCCTTCTATTCAGCTTCTATTTTGATCCCCTGCTCATACTTCCAATGTCTCCTTTTTAGAAACTATAGCTATGACTAATAGCTTGATCCTCTTAGCTCCTCCACATATTAAGCTCTTGGAGTTATTATCAAATCACCTATCTTACTTGAAATTAAAAATAGCAGTCCCACTGTGTTGGGAAAGGTTGTGGGATCTATTATAGTCAAGAAACCCCTTGCCGCAACCATTCTCTAAATAAAAGATTAGTCTCAAGGCCTGACTCTTTTAATTCCTTTAATGCATGTGTACTTTGGAAGAATCCTCAAACTCATTACATCCATGTTCTTTTTCAAGTCCTACTAAGTGGTCTGTGTTATAACTCACTTTTAGTATATATATTATTCTGTTAAATTTTAATAACCTGTTACACTCAGAAAGCAAAAGGTAAATGAGTACTGAAATCTCCCAGTATATGTTTATAATACTCATTAGCTCCCAAATATTATGTGTGTATCAAAGTCATACTACAGCAATGTTAGAATGAGATGTGTAATCTTGCTTTCTTTTAAATATGGCTCAGTCTACGGAACAATCCAGAGGAAGAAGGACTATCCAGGAGGGTTCGCTTTTGCCAGCATTTCCTTAGTTGTATACCCTCGTGTGCAGAAACAAAACAAAGTTCCACACTTTGGACTTACGGAAGGCAATTTTTAACAACTATATTTCCTGTCATTATTTCAACAGGCACATAGTGATTATTGAAAACATTTATGCTGTGCTAGGTACTCTTCTGATGAAAATGGGGTTTATATTTAGGTTTCAACATAGAAGAATTTATAATTTAGCTGAACACAAACCGTTTCTTTGAACTATGCACAGAATAAAACAGATGTTGGTATACTATTGATGTGAATAACGTCAAAGCAACAAAATAATGTTTAATATATATTAAATCTAGCTGACTCGTCTGCTTATAAAACCATGGCATTGTGTTGTAAAGTTCTTGAACTTTTTGTCTTTAAGAAAAGTGAGGCTTGATGACTTGATAAAAACCAACCTTCATAATACTATATATATATCCAACATCTTAGCAATTAGAACTGTCACCCCCTAATCAGACTCCCTTTCTCTCTGTACCCATTCTATAACTATATTTAGCCAGAGGGAAAGGATAAAATACTATGATAAATATGTACTATTAAAGAGATAGACACCACAGGACAGAAAGACGTATGGCAATATGAATGAGGAAGGAGACGGTGACAAAAGAAATAAATGACACATGTAGCTTAGACACCTGAGTAGGGACAGTTTGGATGAAGATGAAAGACAGGAAAATTAAAGCTAGAAGAGAAAGAAACAAAAATTACTGGAAAATGATATATACCTCCTAGGCATGGTTTCAAAACCTCACTGAGATAAGAAAAGCCTGTGAAAGGCTAGATCATTAATCACTGGTATTTCAATTAGCTAATATTGAGTGGGATGGCAATTACCACATTGATAAGAAAGGGCTTCTTTTCCTGGAGGTAACACAGGCTGTTTCCTGACAGATTCTTTGAACAATCCACAGGAGCCTAGGCTATTATACACTTAGCCCTAATGTGGTTGGGAAATGAGACAAGGATGAAAAATAGGGTAGTGGTAGAGTCTTCTAAAGTCTAGTGATCACAATGTCATGAGAATGCCAATGCCCTTGAGGTTTCATGTGAAGGCATCAGAACAAAAGCAGTGGGCTTGAGTAAATAAATACAATAGGCCGCTAGGAAATGTGGAGTACGCTTTTAAACCTTGATTAAAATCAATTTCAGTAAATTCATGAAAAAAAAAATTAATGGCAAATTGTAGACTGACTTTCTCACTATAGAAAGGTGTGTTTTCTTTCTCTGAAAGAAAATACAGAGTTCTACTTTCTAAACAGTTTTCTCTAGTTTAGGGAGAAATATAACAGCTTCAAAACTTCCCTTTAAGGGATCAGCCTATCAGAATAAGTCTAGTTGCACCTCCTGCTGGTTCATATGTATGCATAGCTTTAAAGGTAGCTCTTTAAATATTTCCTAAAAGTACCAGGCTATCATCATAACATACCAGTATATGGTTATTATAACCAGGGAAGGTACATTGAGAAAAGAGACAAATGATACCATATTAATGCTTTGCAGTTTTCAAAAGCAAAATAGATTCAAACTTATGCTAATTTCAAAATTTGTTTTAAGTATTAGAAAGAAACATAGATGTTAAACTGTGAACATAAACTTTTCCAAACATATATTCTGAGGAATTAATTACAAAAATATAAATTTAGAATTAATATTTTTATGTCTAAAATTGGGTAAAATAACATATATATATATACACACATACATACACATCCTATCTAATAAAGAGGGAATATGCTAATTGATCCTCACACTGTCACAAAGATGGAGGCGCTCACAGCCAATAAGGAGTGAATATGCTAATTGACTGACACGCCCTCAAAGATGGCAGCACCCACAGCCACAAGATGGCAGTGCCCAGTCCCCTCATCCCCAGCAGCCCCTCAGCCTCCGGAGTCCCCCAGTCGCCTCAGCCCTCCAGCCGCCCAGGGCTGGCCTAGGCTTGTGCTGCTGGCAGTGGCAGCATCAGAGGTGTGGTGGGGCATCGTCTTCCCTTGATCACCGGTTCGCCTCCCGCCCCTGAGGGCTCCCAGACTGTGAGAGGGGGCGGCGGGCCAGGCTGAGGGCCCCCCCCTCCAGTGCATGAGTTTTCATGTACTGGGCCATATATATAATTTGCTGAATCATTGCATTCTAAGTTTAATAATATATGTCACAAATATATGTAACTTAAAAAATTAGCCTGTAATACATTAGCATCCTGTACGCACTGAAGTGAAATAATGCTCAATTAAACATATAACATATATTTAATAATTGTTTCCATAACCTTTAAATAACTGATTCATTCAATTTGTGTATTTATGAGTCAGGGCCCCAATAGGAGAGAGTTGGCACTCTCACGTTATTAATTGATTTTTATGACGAGGTGTATTCTGAAGTGTGGTGGTGAAAGGAAACCAGGAGGACCTCAGGGCTACCAGCAGAGTAGAGAGATCCCAGCCTTGTCCTCCAAGGAATCAAGGGATGGAGAGGTTCCTGGGACCCTGAAGAGGAGTCATGCAGAGGCCACACCTGAGAAAGAGAAGTGAATTTTGTGGAAGGAGGAAACCTGGAAATAAATACTCATACCTAACGCTCCTTCCTCATTCAGATCGCTGGCTTGGTTCTCATTATTATAATCCATTATGAAGCCAAAGGACACAGGAGCCCATTACTGCCATGGCTGCCACCACTGCAGGTCACACGGCTATGGCATAAAGCAGGATGGCACAGAGCAGATAGGAATCTGGAGGAACAAATGAAGGCCAATGCACAGGTACATGTCAAGACATATGTGAGCATAAGATCTTAAGCCTTAACATTCCTGAAAAAACTGTGAGATTTGAATACTGATAGTTTATAAAAATGTAGGCTCCAATATGTTCCTGTTGGTATACATACACATATGTACACATACCATACAACTCACCATATTTTCAGAAAAAAAGAGCAGAGTGAAGAAAAGTGTATCAAATTCCTATTTTCTCTCATATACTATGGTAGGCTGCAGAGTCTAGGAATTAAAGAAAATAGTGGAAAAAATGGTCTATCTTTAAATCTCTGTCAGTCACCGGTGTGAATTTTGTGCAAATTAACTTTAAACCAAGATGTAAATTTTATCTCAGATACTTGTTGGAGGGAGCTATTGAGAGAGTCTATTTATATTTCTTCCTAATTTTTTCAATATTTGTCTTGGAGCCTTAGGAGAAGCCCCTCATCTCCCATATAGGAATCACAGGTGAAAATGACCACGTTTTAGGAACATTGCATGTCCCATGCTACTACCAGTCTCTGTCTTGAATCCTTGTCTCATTTTGTACCAACGTGGATCCCCATTTCAACAAGCCCCGAGGAAAGATATTTAGCCCTGATGTTGGTGGTTCTCGAACATATTCACATCAGTTTCCTCAGTGTGGTTTTAGCTGCAGTGATTAAGAAAGATGACACTTCTCCCTGGGGTTACACAGTTATTCTGTATATTCCATATCAAACAGTTCTACCAGTGGATTGACATTATTCTCAGACTCTAAGAGAAGCACCAGGGAAGTTCCCAGGGTCCCACAGCTGAGAAATGAAGTTTCCCTCATCAGAAAACCTGGGCCTTCTCAGTTTTATCATATTTTTAGATTACAAGTAATACTATATATATACAATCTAAAGATAGCATCTTAGTGATATTTTCTTTCTAACACAAACTTGAATTTTTAATAAAATCATGTCATTTAAAAAGATCCAACTTGAGAGTTCATGAAGGGAAAAACCAAGATGGCAGCATAGGTTAACGCCAGAGATTGCTGCCTTGAACAACCAAATAAAAATACACCTAAAAGACCAAACGGACATCATCCAGAACCACAGGAAGGCTGGCTGAGTGGAAATTCTACAACTAGGAGGAAAGAGAATATCATACCCAGACTCAGAGGAAGGCGCAGTGCTGAAGTGAAACACTCAGGTGCGGAGTGCACACGGAGCAGGCTGGCGGCGGAGGGCGCCGTTGTTGTTTTCAATTGGGAGGGAGTCTCAGGCTCTGAGCTCCAGTTCTGGGTGAGTCTCTGGGGATCCAGACTCATACAGGAGAAGCGGG
>NW_006290031.1:1047014-1072936 GCF_000327345.1 Myotis davidii | reverse complement strand
TCCAGGAAAAATAGAATCAGGGACATAGAAAGGGAATGGACTGACTATTCTTGGGGGGAAAGGGGTGTGGGAGATGCAGGAAGAGATTGGACAAAAATCGTGCACCTATGGATGAGGACAGTGGGTGGGGAGTGAGGGCGGATGGTGGGGCAGAAGCTGGGAGGAGGGGAGTTATGGGGGGAAAAAAGAGGAACAAATGTAATAATCTGAACAATAAAGATTTAATTAAAAAAATAAAAAAATAAAAATATCCAACTCAATAACATGACATAAAATATTATGTGTAACATTAAAGGAAGTATGCTAACAAAATGGCATGTTTTTTTCAATTTTAATTGAAAGAGACAAATGATTATAGTAATATATTCTACACATGCTTAAAACATCACTGTTCATAACATCACTCATAAAGTGTTCAGAGTGGGTTCTTATTTATTTGTTTACTTACTTATTTTATTACTACTGAGAACATTTGATAAAGGTTGATTGTTTATTTGGGCCTGGCCTATGCCAAGTGATTCATGGTCAGTCTTTTCTTTAAAACACCCGGCAACCATGAAAGTTAGATACTGTCATTCTCATTGGGAAGACATGGAAATGGAGTCATAGAGAGATGACGTACATGCTTCAGGTAACGCAGCTGGGAAAAGGCAAGTGTGGGGATCTGAACACAGGCCTTCAGACTCTCAAGGTTCAGCACCACCTTCCCTCTCCACTCACTCACCCACCAGCTCAGCGCCTCCTCCTCCTCCTCCTCCTCCTCCTCCTCCTCGGGAAAAGGCAAGTGTGGGGATCTGAACACAGGCCTTCAGACTCTCAAGGTTCAGCACCACCTTCCCTCTCCACTCACTCACCCACCAGCTCAGCGCCTCCTCCTACTCCTCCTCCTCCTCCTCCTCCTCCTCCGTTTTGGCACTTTAATGTTCTGTGTGTTTTTTAACTGAGGTCATTGTTTTGTTAATCTCCCTCATCCTGACTCTCCCTTACCTTAGGCAATTCTTCCAAGGGAGTTCTTTCTTAGCCCCCAGTATTGCTCTGAAGTTAGCCTTTTAAAGGCCATGGAACCTTGGATTTTGTGGCAGAATCTTGTTCACAAGCATTTTTCTACCACTTTCCTCCCCTGACTTCCCCCATTCCTATTTTTTAAGTAAAAATTAGTCGTTATTATTAATTCTCTGGTCCATTTCCTTTTGGGTTATATTATTTTTGTTATACTTAAATACTGTTCTCTCTTTTCTTTTCTCAACTTACTCCCTTAATGGATTTGGTAATTATATTTATCTTAAAATGCCAGTTCTGTTATTTGTATCAGATGTGTGAACTTTTAGGTTGCTATCAAGTGTTTCTGAGGTCAGTTTTTTTTTATGGAAAAACAAAGCAAGACAAAACAATAAAACTACTAGTATCAGTCTGGGCCCAAACTGGAGATAACCACACAGTAGTTTAAATGTGATTTTTAAAATAAAGAAATACTAAACCATGATAAAAGAGTATAAGATACAAGAATAAAAGCGTAATATAAGAGCAAGATATAGGAAAATTCTCTCTGTGGTACCCTGGTGTGAGGCCCCCCCGAAACGGGACCCTCACTCTGCCCTGCAAACTGACGGCGACCCCAATCAACCGCAGGAGACGTCACTTGATGCAAACAGCAGGAGGCTTTATTCCAGCTCGCTGGGGCTCAACTCGAAACTCACGCAGGAGAGGAGTTGGGCCCCAGGCAAAGATTCTTTCAGATATTTATAGGCAAAAATCACACATCAGGGAGGGGCTGCATGCAGGAGGGTAATAGGGGAACAAAGAAATTCCAAAGGGGCCTGCTTTGTGTCTTAAATTCACTCCTTATTCCTGCCTGGTGTTTTTACAACCTGTTTATCTTAACGGTTGATTGGCGCTCCGTTTACTCAGCCTGCTCTTTGTGACCAGAGCTATCTCCAGGGCAGCCTCAAGGCCTGCACTCCCTTTTCTTCCTGTCTCTAGCGTCTCTAGCGGGGGAAGCCTGGGGAGCCTGGGGAGGGGGAAGCCTGGGGAGCCTGGGAAGGGGGAAGCCTGGGGAGCCTGGGGAGGGGGAAGCCTGGGGAGTTGAGATAAAACAAGCGGCTCGGTTTGTGCGGCTTGTAGCACTTTTTTATTCTTTCACTGGAACGGAGAGAGAACATCAACAGGAGGAAGACCTCCTTGGAGAAGGTGTGGTCTGGGCCAGAGGATAGCAGATAGTTCTGTATTTGGTCAGGCAGGAGCTCTTCTGCAGTCCTGGGGTAAATAGATCTAAATGCAGGCACCCAGTGCTGTGTGTGCAGTTCCACTGGATGCTAAGGAGAAGGCCCCGAACTCCAGATCAGCACAGGGGCTCTGTGGCACCTTTGGGGCAAGTGGGGTGTCTGAGGGCCTAAAGAGGGAATTTTTTCGCTGCCCCAGTTGCACCATGGGAACGTACCTTTCACATTTTGTAATATATATTGAAACTTAATTAGGAACTTCATAATACAATTATTATTTATGTACACTTTGCCTTCCCTTAACGTTGACCCTGCATGTTTTCTCATTCATTTCTTCGTTCTTAATACACAGCAGAATGCTTGGCAAAAAAATAAGTGCTGAATAAAAATGGGTTGACTGAACAATTGAATGATTGAAGGAGGTTTTTATCCTTATAGCATTGCACACTTCTCAGAAAATAATTGCTGTTATTTTATCCTTTTTGAATAAATAATCTCACAATTCATCTACCCTCTCCTACCCATTCTCTGTACCCCCCACTGAAGATATATTAACATATCACTTTCAAAGACTTGTCAAGGAAGATTTTTTCATTTCATGTCCCAATTTAGAAGAAAAAAGAAAAGTAAGAACTTTTTTATTCTCTCTCTTCAAATCTTCGCAATAAATGCCCTTTCCATTTCTTTTGTTAGAATAGCATCACGATGTTTTTATGTTTTCAAACAGTTGTATGAATAATACTAATAAACAATACCTAGGACTGATTAATTCAGAATATATTATACCGTATTTCTCATCACTTTAGGATAGGTACAGAAGAAATGTAATTTTGGAAGACAGAAAAGAAGGGTCTAGTAGTTTCTACCTTCTAAAAATATATTGGCATATTTTTATTTTCATGAGTTCAAAGTGATTTTGTGGTTTTCTTTGATTAGTTGTTCAGATAGAAAATAACTGGATAACTAACTGGGAAAATGAGGAGGGTATTTGCCACAGAAAGTCCTTGGACTGAGTCTTCTTTATTATTTAATTCAGAGAAGTAGCAAGGAGGTTTATTCTCCCCCCCCCTTTTTTTTTTGAAGTGACACTCTTAGAATTGACTTGCAGGTTCAGAGATATCTGTGTAATAAGAAACAAACAAAAATCTCTTTCACCTTTGTTCAAAACCTCAGCCTGTGTCTTACTCATTTTCTCAAAGCATGTTGTCAGTCACACAGCTTTTACTATATCTCTGAAGTGTGTCTTTCTTCCTGCAGTTACTCATCAGTTGCTTTTTGAGTAAACATTTCTTCACATCAATTCACTCAGCTCCATTTGAGAACTTCAGGAAATTTATTTTGTATATTAAAATCCAGATAAATATGAGCATAATTGTAAATGCAAATTCCTAAATAAAGTGAAAATTCTAAAATTGTAATATACTTCAGATACTGACCTAGAAAAAGAACAAGTAATAATTGGTGGGGGGCGGGGGAACTACTGATGCCTTGTGCCTATTAAGAGGTAGAGAAAGTAAACAAATCATTAAGTTGCTTTGTTGAAGAAGTGAAATGTAAATCCAGGGAGATGGGATTTTTATCACTATAAAGAGACATTGTTTAGATTTCACCTTCAGTTCTTCTGTAAAACTGTTCACCATAGACCAGTAATTACCCTTGAGGGCCTTTGGTGAGAATTGAATTTTCATTCAATAAGGCTGACACTGGGCCTGGAGGGTAAGGAAGTCAAGCTAGCTGTTTGCAAATTAAATTAGGAGGAAAAGATAAAGATCCTGGGCTTGTCACTCTGTCAGTTGGATAGGCTATTATTGAAGCATGTGGATAGATGGTGACAATAACAGCTGTTTAAACCTTTCCTTTTTTGATTTGTTGGATTTACTGAATATACAGGAAGATGTAAAGAAAATTTAAATTTGTGTTTAGGTTTATTTTGTTAGAAACAAAACAATTTGGCTCTATTCAGCAGCAGGTAGAATCTTAAATATGAATACAGTGGGGCCTTGACTTACGAGTTTAATTCGTTCAGGAACCGAGCTCGTTAAGGAGCTCATTAACTCAAAATACTCTGTCAACTCAATGCAAAAAATCGGTGGAGAGACAGCTGGTATCTCAAAAAACTCTATAGTCAGGACACTCATAAGGCAAGGCCCCACTGTATATAAATATACCAATTGATATATAATTCAAATAATTCCTGAACCAAGAAATGAAGCCCTTTGGGGCTTCAAAAGGGAGACAATTTATTCACAGGACAAGAAGAAAACAGATGTTTAATAATTAGAAGTTTTCCCTGCCCTACTTCTGGTGATAACTGTTATTATGGGCAAGGACCCAATTTGAGGGCTCTGAGGAAGAGGTAAAAGTTTCTTTTGGGCCTGAAGGGTCTCAGTTGCTTTCAGCTCAAAATAATCCATATTCCCAATTCAACCTTGGGGAAGCCTGTTCCGAACCCCTTCATTAGCAAATATAATCTTTATAGAAGCAGCCATCTCACAGCCACTAAAGCAAACATTGATTGAAAGTGACCATCAATGTGAGTCAAAAAAATCATTTTTAGTGTTATTTGTGTACTCATTTATTTTATGTTTATGTGTGTTAAATAGCAGGTAGCAAATTCTGAACTCTGTAAAAAGTTGTATCATGTGGTCATTCATGCAAACCATTTTATAGGCTGCTTAAAAAGTCACCAAATTGCTGTAACTGGTTTGCTCAGTGGATAGAGCGTCGGCCTGCAGATTGAAAGGTCCCAGGTTTGATTCTGGTCACGGGCATGTACCTTGGTTGCGGGCACATCCCTAGTGGGGGTTGTGCAGGAGGCATCTGGTCAGTGTTTCTCTCTCATCGATGTTTTTAACTCTCTATCCCTCTCCCTTTCTCTCTGTAAAAAATCAATAAAATATATATTTTTAAAAAAATGACCAAATTTATGGGCCTTCTTAAATATATAAACCTAACAAAGCGGGTTAAGATTTGAATGTGATATATTTTAATGCATATGTTATGGTAATTATACAATAAACTTGAATTTTTTCTCTCTAAAGGTCTTGTATGAAAAAGTGAAATTAATACAAGCTATATGTGATCAAAATGCAATGTCTCTTAGAAAATAATGAAGTAGAAGAGATCCTCCATCACTCTTATCTGCGGGAAGCTAATTCCAGCAGGTCATAAATGCAAGAAGTTCATCAAAAGTTTGGTGGCCCTTGAGCCTTCAGCAAGAGCTGGAGAATCATATGTTATTACCTATTGGAATGGCCAAAGGCATTTCCCCAAACCTGAAAAGATGCATAAATGATTGCTGGCTGCCAGACAGCTGAGGGCATTTCAGTCTACATGTTATTGCCCCCTACAGGCAAAACCCCTGAACAGCTGTAGGCAGTTCCCCCAGTCTGACAATGGATTCTGTATACTAAACCTTGCTTTTGATATGTATATCTACTTTGCCTTAGGACAAATTGTGTTAATAAAGGGCAAAGGGTCTGGAGATTCAGGAGAACTTGGTTCCTTTAGCAAAGTCTTCTCTGACTCCCCAAAATGCCTTCCAAAATTATGTTTTGTCTCTAGACTCTTTAATAATTTACAGCAGCCCCTTCTCCAGATTCCTGAAAACCCTTCTAGATGCTGGATTAAGACCCCTGGCACTTATCTACCACAGTTCTGCAAGTGTACCCACATGCCCTGTCCAGCTCTTCCTTGAGATGGATAAAGCTAGAGACCTCCTTAGTAATAGGTCCCAGCTCCTTCATGAAAACCCAAGGCAGTCACTCTGCATGCTTCCTTTTGTCTTCTGTGTCATCAAGTTATTCTCCTTTTGAATGGAACATTCATTTTGCTTCCCTATGCCTTTTATTTCTGCCACATCATAAATAAGAACAAAACTAGCACACAAAATAACAAAAACACACACATCTCTTAACCACCACACTTTTACTTCTAACTTTTGTCCCCTGCCCCCCCCCCCACACACTTTTTTTGCTTCTCTTTAGAGCAAAACCTCTTGAGAACTTTACTTATTCATGGTCTCTTCTCCCAGAATCTTTGTAACTCATTCCCAACTGATTTTCACTCAGTGCTATGCTGGTAAATGTTTGACATCCAGCTTTCTGGAGAGCAAAGAACTGAAATATTTTCTGATTTTTATGGTATAAATATGTACTCCTTCCAAGGCCAATTTCAAACTATCAGGGCCAATTTCAAGCTGTTCAACATAGTGTTTAGAAAATATATGCTCAATTAGCTTCCTTGAGGCTCTATTGTTTGTTTTTCCTACTAATAGTATTAATTAATTAATGCTGTAATAACATTAATAGTAACATTTTCAGAGCATGCCTTGATGCCCCTATTTAAACCTGCATTTCTGCTCTCTGCCTGTTAACTCAATGTATATTTTTATATGCTTACAATATGACAGGTATTTAACCGTGCATAAAAATGTTTTTAATTAACATCAATCATCTTAAATTAGCTATTTTATTTAGATTAAAACTTCATATTTAAATTTCAAAAGTCAAAATGAGGAGAGCAGAGAATTCTGTTAAAATAAGTTATATTATAAGAATCATTAAAATTAGAACCAAAAGAGTGAAATATATACACTCACAGTAAAATAATGTGATACAAAATGGTATGAATCCAACCACATAGAAAAGCGCACGGCACTAAGAATTTGGGATTTTATTGCCTTTTAACATCATTTCATTTTACAATCCAATTTGAATATCAGGAAAGAAAAAATAAAGAAAAGTAAATGCCAAGTAGAATTACCAAGCTGAACACTGCCTCAGCAAATTAAACTTTGTCCAGTAGCACAATAACTTTCTCTATTCATTTATAATTTTAGACTAATTTTACAAATTAACCTGAGGTACAACAGAATATAGATTATCTCAATTATAAAAATGTGATTTCCATTATCATTCCATTATTATTCCATTCTACTTATATCCAGGTTAATAAGTCTCAAGAATAGCTTCAAGCCATAATTCACTGCTAGAAATTTCTCCATACAGGGCCCACTTGTTAAGTGTAGTTATCCAAAATTCACATTTGTCATTATATTTAAATATAATTTTAAAGACTGAAATTATTATTGCCCCCAAATGAGAGGCTAGACATTTAAAACCTTTAAATTGAGTGAATGAGAGATGTGTAATCATAAACTTTTAATATCCCCAAATGCTCCAAGGAGATATGTGGGTAAGTGTGGGGACTTTTGATTCAAAGCACTCCTCTACTCATTCTTTCTCTGCCAATTATCAACCATACAAACTTTTTCAAACCTCACTTACCTTGTTTATACTTTACGAACATAGTAAAAATTACTTTATAAGACTATTATAAAATTTATGTAAAATACTTACCTGACTTCTATTTCACATTGTATATTTAACAAAGACTTAAGGGGGAAATCCAAAACAATAAATTACACACTTTCGGAGACTATTATTAATTTTAATGGCAGTGTATATTTCCCAACTGAATCCCAATGCTTGTAGTGTATTCCTGTTGCCTCAAATATCAATAATGAGATTTTTATTCTCACTGAGATTATTCTTATTATCCCAGGTGCCATGGGACAATACCAGTTGTCAACAATAATGAGGATCAATTTCTTATTCAAACACTCTAGTCACCAACCTAACATTTAGTTTATTCTGATAATTCTCTAACTTGTATGGCCAGCCATTCAAATTGGAGTACTCACTGTTGCCAAAACATGGAAAATGCTTGTACAAGCAAGTTTCATTTCTCTGGAATTCTTTACCTTCCCTGTTTACCTGTGTGAATTAGTATTCCTCCCAAAAAAGTCTTTGCTGATTTCCCCACCAACACACACAATCTATTACAATCTTATCTGTTAAGTTTTGTTTTTGCAAGATCATGTGGCACTCCTTGTATTTATAGTCATTTGTTTTTATTTAAGACCAAGTGTTGGATTACAGTTTTCTTGAATAGCAGTCCCATAGCTAACTAATCTTTTTATTTTACGCATTGTGAATCAGGATGATGCAGAGGCCATGGTTAGTTAGGAATGTTTTCTAATTTGAATGCAGAATGTGCACTCTTTTACATGCGCTGAGACAAATTAAATGAGTCACAAAATTTTAAGACTCATTCATGCTCTTCCAGCAGAGTTATTATTGTATGTTAAAATATTATGAAACAAGGAAGAAAAATATTTTATTCAAATAATGAAAGAAAAAAAAGATGCTCAAGCTAAAATCAAGGCAAAATGTTCCCGGACTAGAATACTTCCCATTGGTATATTTAATGCATTAATGAACATGGAAGGTAGTGAGAGGGTTAGCTTCACAGGGGTCCAGTGGAAAACAGAGCAGGTGCACTATGCAGGGCAGACACAGCAGCTTGAGCAGCGTAGTCACAGAAACCAACCAAGCAGAAATAACAAAATGTTTTTGGACTCAAAGCAGGAGGCATGGGAAACTAGGGAGGGTGTGCAACAATAAAGTGAATGGAAACAGAGGAACTGGAAGAGGGTAGGCCCCCTTGCTGGGCGAGAACAATGAGGGAATCTATCAGGTGACACAGGTAGACGTAGAGCAGGCTTGCAGCAAATATATACCCTTAGACTTCAAGCCTTCATGGGCAGCTCATTATTGGGCCTCCTTCTCCGTGTGGAGAGTCTGAATTTGCTTATAATAAATTTTCCACACTTTTGCTTAAATCTTCTGGACTGCGAAGCTCATTCTTCTGCATTGTGAGACATGACCCCAGGAAAAAAACCTTGTCTCACTGTGCCTGTTATCAGTAGCTATCACATTTTAAAAAGATAAAATACAATATTGAAAATTTGGCACCAGAAGGTATTCACTATGATTACTGTAATCTTTGTGTAAAATGTAAGTATGAGAGAAAACATTTAAAAATTATGATTAATGAAGCAAAAGTGAAGAGGCAGAGGGAGAACAAAAAAAGAGTTAAGAAAAATAATAACTAAACAATAGAAATAATTTGTAATATATAATAATCACAATAACTGTAAATAGGTTGAATGTAAGCCATGATTAAAGTATTATCTATTGAATTTAAAAATTCTTCAACTACTTACATGAAACACAACAGAATATGTACATAAAAATGTACATGCAGATGGAAAATAAAAGGATCACAAAGATAGATCAAACAAATAATATGTAAAATAAACAAACACACAATTTAATGAAAATCTATTTATGAAGGATAAAGAAGAATACTAAATAGCAAGTGAAGCACAAAAAAGATATAATAATCATAAAGATGTAGGAACCTATCAATGTACCACCAAAACATACAGTACGAAGCCTGACAGCATTAAAGAAGAAATGAACAAAATCACAATCAGAGTGGGTGATTTAAATACATCAAATAAAATACTGCCAGAATGATCAAGCAAACCAAGTTATTATAATGATGGAAAATATTTGAACACTAAATTAGTCAGTAGGTAGGTTTCAAAGAAAAGTGTTATTTGGGCAAGGACTTAAAAAAAGTGAGAGAGTAAGCCCTGTGGGAAAGGTTTTTAGGTAGAGAGAATGTCAGCAAAAATGCCCTGCGGCCAAACACGCAGCTTGTGCTTTAAGAAAGACAAAGAGACTACCTTTAGCTGGCGGACATTAGGGGGAAAGGGATGGGGGCCAGAGAACCGATGGGAGGGAGCAGAGATACCAAAATCAGCTTGGAGTGAATTCAAGAGAGAAAAGAGGAAAATTAGAGATAAAGCATACAGATAACACTGTCCGGGAGTTTCTCTATAAAGGGAGCAAAGAATAGGGGCAGGAGCTCAAAGGAAAAGATATTTTTTATTGTTTTTTATTGCCATTTTATTTTTTTAGATATAAGTTCCAACACCATGTTTGCCTTGAGAGATGATCCTTTGTCTTAGTAGAAGAGGATGGGAGAGGAAGGGGATGCAGAGACCCGGTGGAGGAGACAACCTAAGGTCCCAGCATGAACAGCAAGCCCTCTGGGATCTTGGTAAACACCAGTCCATTTGCTCACATAGCCAGAATCAGGCTGGGGGACTAGCATCAATAACAAACCAAGAGGAAGCTGGTGCCTATAATCTCTATGTATTTTGTACGTATTCTATAAAAATCACTGAGCATCTGGGGCTGGCTGTCATGGTCTGCCTTGGACCATTGCACAGTACTCCATTAATTACCCCAGCACAGAGTTACATTAATCATTACTTAGTGCATTTCATTCAGGTTTAGACCAAGGTCAATATCATGGCTCCAGCAATGCCCAGGGACAAGCGGAGAGTTGGGGCTGAGATTGGTTAGGTGAGTGTATCAGACTGGCTGAGATTATCCCTGTCCTTACACAACATAGATCCTCCCTCAATATCCCCTTGATCCAGCTTCTGTAGCAACAATGATTAATCCTAATCATTCCAGCTCACAGAGTGACTCTGCTTTTGCGTGTTCTTTATGGAGGCATGGTGATTATGAAACAGACAAGTTTATGGTTACAGTTTCATGGAACATTTGTTTTATTCTTTGATAGAAAACTCTCTATTTGGCTATTAAGAAACCAATCAAGATCAGGAAAAATAGTCATTATTTGTGTGAATTAAGCCCCCTCCCTTCCCCCAAGGACAGTAGAAAAAGGATCTTCTTGGATGTGATTAAACTAAGGATCTTGAGATAGGGAGATTATGCTGAGTTACCCAGAAGAGCCCTACATGCCTAAATGCCACACATAACATGTACCAGTAGAGTGAGCCAGAGGGAGGCTTGATACAAACCTAGAAAAGAAGGTTTGAAAATGCTGGCCTTGAAGGTTGGGATGATGTAGCCACAAGCAGAAGAATGCTAGAAGCTGGAAGAAGCAAAGGACAGATTCTCTTCTTGATCCTCCAGAGGTAGCATAGCCTTACTAACACCTTGGTTTCAACCCAGTAATACTGATTTTTGACTGCTAGTTTCCAGAACAGTTTCCAGTGAAATCCAGAGATAGAGACTTTAACAAAATGTTTGTTATTGCTTTTGAGATAGAGAGGAAGAGAGGATAGAGAGATAGAAACACTGATAAGAGAGGAACATCATTGATTGGCTGCCTCCTGCACAGCCCCTACTGGGGATCTAAGCCTACAACACTAGCACGTGCCTGCCCTGACCAAACCAGCGACCTCTTGGTTCCCAAGTCAGTGCTCAACACAGAGCCACACCTGTCAGGCTACAGTAGGCTTTTTGAAAAGTCCATTCCACCACTTCGTAATGCCAGCATCCTGGGTTTGATCTGATGCATAAAATGACCACAAAATAACCACTTTATGACTGTCCACTTTATGGCAAAAGACACACTGCTATTAGACAATCAATATTTTGATAGCAGGAAGAAATGTACACAGTTTACTTTTAAGGGTCAAATGCTGTGACCAGAGTTAACTGACCAGGCTGCAAAAGTGACACTGTAAACAGCATTGAGGTACCTCAAATAGTCTCAAGAAAATTTCAAAGTGCAATGTGGTCTCATTTACTCATGAGTCAAATGGGCTGAGTTTTGGCAGGGCTGACAATTCCAGCATGCGATTGTAGCTTCTACTTCAGAAACATTATTAATTGGTGTCGAGTCTATAATGCTGGATGTGGTATCATGCCCTGTATGATGATGAATTGTGGTGCCAGTGGCAAAAACCTGGATGGTCCAGGTGTCAGTAGCAGCTTGATTCTGGTCTATTTGTATAGAGAATGGTCCCTTCCTGTGACCATCTTTATGAGTGATGCTGATCATTCTATCAGCATCTGTGCTTGGTTCTACAATTTGTAGCCAAACTCAGACAAGAAGTGTCTATTACCTTCCTAATGGTCTTCCAATGCCACCGCTGAGGTGGGGTGACGGCTGCCTCCTAATATATGCCATCGGATTTTCACTTAGCCATTCCATTGGAGAACCATTCTGGGAATTTAGGGGGATCTTTGTTAATCAAGAACTTTATGGAACAAGTGACAATGGAAGAGAAAGAAAATTGTTCTTACAGGTATAATGGACACTTTTTCATATAACACCTGGCCAGCTACGTTCATAAATATAAATTTTTGAGTGATGAGTGAGGCCTCTTAGGCTCTTCCCTCGTTAGTCATTGAGTCCAAGTTGCAAACTCCGCAATGACGGGGTCAGGCTAGAGAATTATGAAGCCTCTATGGTCAGGCATTCAGTTTCCATAAGAGCTTTATAGTCAGGTTAATAGTTGTCATTGATTTCTAAAGGCTTGTACTTGGTGGCTGTGTGGGACAGGCAGTATTGTTGTGCTGGGAAATGATATATCTGAGTACTCCACAACCATCAAATATTTTACTAATACAGCAATTCCCCTCCTCCTCCCGAGTTTCTTCTGTTGGATCCCATACCCATAGTAAAGACAGGATTCTCTTTCTCTATGTGACTGTTCTTGAATGGGTGAATTTCCTCTGACATACATCGATATCAATTGCACATTCAGGATTGAAAGCATGGAAAGATTGCACTGAATTAGCCCAGAGACCCTCAAGTACAAGGTCAGGTTAGTTTCTCTTCTTCATGGAGCATCTTGCCCAAATCTGATAAGTTGAATTTAGGAGCTTCTTCCCTCCACAGAAGCAGGTACAAGTGGGCCTGGAATGCATGGAGTATAGGAAGTGGGAGGCTGGATGTGGGGCAGGGAGGAGCAGCAGGAAGGATTTTTTCTCTTCAACCTCTGGCACCCAAGTCAGTGCAGACAAGAGAGTGCTGCTTGTCCTCCATGTACTTCCCAGTATCTGCCAAGCATCTAGGCCAGTGATGGCGTACCTCTGACACGCGTGTCAGAGGTGACACGCAAACTCATTTTTTGGTTGATTTTTCTTTGTTAATGGTATTTAAATATATAAAATAAATACTAAAAATATAAGTCTTTGTTTTACTATGGTTGCAAATATCAAAAAATTTCTATATGTGACACGGCACCAGAGTTCAGTTAGGGTTTTTCAAAATGCTGACACGCTGAGCTCAAAAGGTTCACCATCACTGGCCTAGACACAGAGACCCCTTTCTCTGTGTCCTGTGCTGTCTCCATAGCTCTCCTCATTGCAATTAGCCAGTGTGGAGAGCATCTCCATGTTGGTAAGCAAGGCTTTGCATTTGCTTGGGCATTTGAGTGTCCACTTGTTTTTTTTTTTGTTGTTTTGTTTTTTTTTTGCTGCTTAGTCAAACACACCTCTAATATCTTTGGCTCACCCAGAGCTTAGTAATGAATAGCAAGGTTCTTATTGCTAAAACCCTATATTTTAACTCTGGGAACTCGATAACCACAGTGACATTGCTTCCAGCTATGGTAGTGGGACTTGCTGCCCCATTGTCATTACATCACCTCTCCTCCTACCACCAAGAGGAAAACAAGCAATAAGCAAACCACTATTCATGGGTTAATTTATTTTTCAAAGAGCATCTTTTCAGTAATTTTATTTTATTTATTTTAAATATATTTTTATTGATTTCAGAGAGGAAGGGAGAGGGAGAGAGTGGCAGAAACATTAATGATGAGAAAATCATTGATTGGCTGCCTACTGCATGCGCCACACTGGGGATCAAGCCCATAACCCAGGCATGTGCCCTGACTGGGAATTGAACCGTGACCTCCTGATTCATAGGTCAACGCTTAACCACTGAGCCAAGCCAGGTGGGCTCATGGGTTAATTTCAATTTGACCTCCCATTGGTCAGCCTTATTAACAATAACATATTGAGAGACCCATACTCTTATTCAGACCAACACTTGAGCAATAGCACTTGCTACTCTGCTAATTATTGGGACCATAGATTGGATCTGGAATGCGTATATATGATACACAGGTATATGTATATTGATTGCAGGTATATATATTTATATATATATTTGTATATGTAAGTGCTAAAATATATTATATATATACAAATCATAAGCTTTTCTATGTAGAAAACGTCATAAAATGTTTTTCAATGTTTATATAGAAAATTTATTAAATTATCCTTTTTAATTCAGGGGGAATGTGAGGATAGACCTACATGAAGAGTATAAGTTCAATTCAATGAGGATCATAAAAGCAAATTAAAATAAGTGGAAAGAAATACATATTTTATTTATTTTTACTTCTTTCAAACTTAATCATTTAATCTAATGCAATTTTAATCAAAATGCCAACAGGATTTTGTGCTAGAACTTGACCTATGCATTCTAAGTTTTACTTGGAGTTATGAATTTGTGAGAATTGACACTCCTAGGCCCAGTGGAATTGACCTAGTTACCTGTATATCAGTGAGCACACATAGGGTATGAATTTCAGGAAATGAAAATGATTATTTGAAATTCACGCTTTTCCTGAAAGCAGTGACCATTATCTGATTCCAACGGTAAGAATGGATACTTCTGTAGGCAAGTGACAGACTTCAATCTCAGATTTGATATTACCTGTCAAAGAATCCATTATTCACACTTTCATACACAACTCTCTTGTGTGGGGGCATATTGCTTCCTGAAAGCAGCTTTCTTAATAGAGTTTGGTTTCATGAAAAACACAGTATATTACAAATCAATCCAGTTAACTTATTGGGTAGGCCAACAGCAGCATTTTCATCTTGGACTCCTTTTATTAATGTAATTTATTCCTATTGTATAGACATCTTAAGCTTCCAAACACCAAATTTCTGCTTCTCTATTCATAAGAGAATGAAAAGAGCCTACAACAAAAGGGCTACATTTGGGGAGAAATAAAACAACATTATATATATATATATTTGTTGCATGGTGACTTGCTATATGATGTTAAATTAATTCTGTAATGGTGATATGTATTAGAAAAAGAGATAGAATGGTTAATAGAATCATAAACAAGGCTCTAATTAAGTGTATGTGCATATTTATTTGTAATATATATCTACACATAACATAGTTTAATTTTGTGGAAAAAAATGAATGTATGTTTAAAGAAAAATGAAATTACAATACTAATTCAACCACGGGTAAGTAAATTCTATAGATATGAAATGTAAAAACAGTTTATAAATTTAGTGAATGAAATATTAGCCTGTATTCACATACTAAGAGGGTGAATACCTCTTTAAGCATAATACAATTTATAAATTACAGTAGAAACACTGATGAAATGCAACTAAGTAAACTTATAAACTGTTCCGTATTGTTTTTCTTAAAGATTCCACTCTGTATCCTTCATGATTACATTAGCTCAGTCCCTTCAAGAAACTTGCTTCACCTTGCTGCATAAAAATATACATGTTCGTATCATGCATATCAGTATTAAAAAAGGAGAGATGAATTGGGCAATACTTACCTCAGTCTGAAAAATGGATGTACAAAAAAATAGTGAGTCTGATTACTTAAGAAAATGTGGAATGCCAGATAACAGCAACCCTCGTTGCTGCTAACCAGTAAAAACAAAATACAAGTCAAGCTTCAGTTTTCACTATTAAGACATGAACAATATCAGAATAGACCAGTTAATAATGTTTTTGACTGCACTATATTAATAAAATGAAGAAAAGAATCTAGCTATGGCATAGACAGGTGCGGTTGTATCGGAGTATTCATGCTCAGACCTCAACATACATAGTTCAGAAAATGTGTCTTGTTCTTTGCCCTTGAGTAATAATGTCTCCCCTGCTGCGGGCTATTTCTTATGAATCTCACAATTATCATTTGCTCCCTTGTACATACTAAACATATTTTTATTATCATAAATCTGAAGGAGCTTAGTCACTCAGTAAACTTGACTTATGGGTCAAAAAACTTTCTCATCTAATTATGTTGCCACTGACGTAAGTTAAAATCAGATCTCATAAGATGTAAATAATACCAGAAATATTTTCTGTTAACTCTACAGTTTTAGAAATAGAAACTGTGATTTAATTAATCTTTCTGTGTGTTTCAGTAAGTGTATGATCTTTAGCAAGTCACTTAATGGTTGTTAAAGTCTATTTTATCATGGGTACAATAATGCTACCTCCTTTTTTGGGTTATTTTGAGGATTAAACTGGATAACATTTCAGGTAGATCTGTATGGAAAATGCTCATAAACATTAGCCTACAGTTAACTGTTTAGTTATGTTTCTAGTAGAAAAGATGATGATTAACATTATCTACACCATTGTGGGACAGATGCACAAAGCTAAAAAAGAAAAGATGGATATAACAGAACAGTGGGATTCAAATGTTTAGGGAGCTATGTTAGGACATGAGAATAAAAAGTTTTAAACATAAATTTTGGACATTAGAGGAGACATGAACTTGCTGAACTTTTTTTTTCTTTAAGAAGAACAAATAATAACAAGTAAAACAGTGAATATGTGGTCCCCACATTAGTCTTGATTTCTTTTCAGATAAAGGTATATGAATGCTCTATAAAAACCTTGGTTGGAACCAAGATTCTTCTATGCTAGTATTTCATTTATTTTTTTACTAGTACAATTATTTCTTTAACTGACTATACATAAATAGAATCATTTAAATAGTTTACCCACTTTTAAACTTCAATGTTACTTATTTTTGTTAAAAGATAGTTGTTGAATTAGAATTTTGTTAAAATGTATGTCCATTTTTCATAAATAATCGTACATTGCAAATAATTATATCACTTGAGGAAAAATATAATTTTCAGGGATTTTACATGAATAAAGGGGGAAAAACTGCAGCAGATAACTGGTGGCAGATAATTTATGTTGGTGCTTGAAGGATTGAGCTCCAAAGATTTATTTTGTAGATCAATTTTGTAGTAACCAGTTAACATGTGTGACTCTGGGATCCCCTCAAAGTATATGTGACAAAGCTCTGCAGAGCTATGTCAGCCATTCTTTCACATGGAATTACCATTCACCTTTGATTTTCCAGAATATCCTATTTGTTTGATTATAATGCCTTAACTAAAACCTCATGAGAATTTGTCAGAAGTCTCAAAGTGCCAGGCCTGTCATACCCCTTTTCACTGCTTAACTCAGTGGGATAACTCAGTGGCACATTTTTTCATACCAGTTTAAATTAGCTGAGCTACTTAAACAAACTATAATGTTCTGCGGTTGGGTCTTAGTATGTTGATTAGCTTATGCAGCAGCAGTTCTTGACATTTTAATACAGAAAGAGTAATGTAAAATCAAGACTCAGCACACCCACTTTTTGATAAATATTAACTTTATCAAGCAAAATCTTTCAGCAAAATTTACCTAAGAGCAAAATCCTCAAATTACTTGTGGCCTCTTCTGTTTTCTGGCTTGTGTTTTAATTTGCACTATGAAAAAGGTAGTTCACATCTTCTCAAAGATAGCCTATGGAGGAAAGGTTAGACTTATAATGAAGAGTGTGGACTATGACACCACTAAGTTTTGAGTCTTTGTTCTTTCCTAGTCATGTGACCTTGTGCACATTTCTTCACCTATGCAATGAGAGTAGTAATAGTCTCCACTTGATATGTTTGCTATAAAAACCAAACACTTCAAACAAGACTCAGCACAGTGTCTAATATACAGTGAAGACCACCAACATTTGCTATTCTAACTACTATTAAGACTAATTTTAGTGGTAGTTTTGTTTATAGTAGTAGCAGGATGAGAATTCCTTCCAGTTAGAAGCTCATGGTCAAGAATTGAGAAATTTATTGTAAAAAACATTTTTCTCCCCAAGTTTAGAATTTTAAATATTAAAACCTGTGTTTTAAAAACATTCTCAACTTCTCCCAATTAATGTTAAACTTTCAAATCTGATAACAAATTTTGGATGGCTATCACATTTTAGATAACAGAAAATAATAATTATGCATAAATATTTATGATAACATTTTTTTTTACTGATAAGTGAAAAGTTCCTGAGTGAATTTTTGTTACATGTATGACCTGTTTTGTAATATATCTTTATTCCTAAACCAAGCAATTCATTTAATAAGCAACCACTTGAGTTGAAAATGACACTTTGACCTGCACCTGTGTATTCTGATATCAATTTCTTTAAAAATTTTTGTAACCTCCCTTCTTTCCCAATTAAATGTATTGTATTACAATATCAAATATAATGGTACCATTGTTTCATAAGTAGATATCTTCATCGTAAATATTTCTGAGACTTTCATCACATTATCTCATATTTTCAAAATATCAATTCCAAGTTTGTTTAATTCTTCAACATCTTCCTACAACTTAAAACAACTTCTATATCCCCAGTGCCTTTTTTTTATGAACAGTAGGACATATTTTCTGCTCTCAACCTCTTAACAGCTGTCTGGTGTTCTTTCCATCTCCACTCTAAGTTAAAGCATAGTTATAAATCCTTTTAATGCGTGTGCTGTAGCCTTGATTTTACATTCTAACCAAGATGGTTTATGACATGCCTGAGAATACACACCTTTCCAAATTCCTTGCCAAATATTAATTAGTAATTTTATAGCAGGGTTTCAAGGACCAAGGGAATGCACTTTTAAAAAGAAATATAAGGAGCCCCTGCCATCATATTTTGGGCTTTACTCTGCAAAAAGTACTAAAAGGAACATTACATTTCCACCCATAAGGAAGTAAAGAACACATTGCACTTCAGGCGGAACTGCAGCCATAGCCTCTCCACTGGCACCCTCTCCCCACAGGTAGCAAATATTCTGCAGGTTCTCTCTGCTGTGACTCAACCTTCAAACCTGTTAGACCAGCTTTAATGCAGACCATTTTAGCAAACTAAATACAAGCCACTAAAATACCTCTGCCTTATTCAGTTTCAATAAATTCTACCTTATCCTAAAACTTGTTCTCAATGATAAAATCCTGTTTTATTTGTTTTTCCATGAAGTCCTCTTCATCAGACCTTTACCTTCTCCTCCTTGCTCCTATATGATGTAGCCCGTTGCACTTATTCTCCTTTTTTAGGAGGACTTTCGCTTCCACTCAGGGGGGAATTGTTATTGCTATTATTGCTTCTTACAGGACCCACAAGTTTTCTTCAAATAATGTTTGTCTTTATCACTAGATTCTAAGATGTAGGAGATTCTTGATCAGTTTTCCTCTTATTGGAATGATCAAGAGTTAATATAATGCACAGACTATCATAGCCATATTTATAGAGTGAATTCATAAGTTACATAAGTTCTTACAACACATCAAAATGATTTTTTAATGACTTTTTTAATAACTAAATTTTGGCTTTCTTATAATAGCTGTGTTTGGAACTGGTTCCATAATTCCACATTTGCAATTAGTTCTTTTATTTTTTATTTTAAATATATTTTTTATTGATTTCAGAGAGGAAGGAAGAGGAATCAATGATGAGAGGAAATCATCGACCGCCTGCCTCCTGCACGCCCCCCACTGATCAGCTGCCTCCTGCATGCCCTCTACTGGGGTTTGAGCCCACAATGTGGGCTTGAGCCCTTGACTGGATTTGAACCTGGGATCCTTCAGTCCCCAGGCCTATGTCCTATCCACTGAGCAAAACCAGCTAGGGTGATTATTTCTTTTAAAAACTTTAACAATAAGCCCTTCAACTTTCTCAACTGTCATAAATCCACTGTTTAATTGATTAAGATTCCTAAAAGATATTGCCAACATAATATGTTAAAAATATTCCTTTATTCTTGGTTAATTTATATTTTTTTAATATTTTATATATTATATAAATGTTTTATTACTACAATAAATCTAGTTAACATAGTTATTACCATAAATAATTACAAATATTTTTCTTCTGATGAGAACTTTTAAGATTTACTATCTCAGCAAAAGAATAAATAAATAAATAAATAAAAATCTTGACTTATTTTTCTCCAAAATCTATTTGTTTCCTAGAATTCATTATTTAAATAATAGGTATTTTTCTTCACCCAGTTATTCACATGAAAAGCTTTAGAGTTATGTTTAATTCATGCTTCTAGCATGCTTCCCAACCAAACCATCAGAAAATACTGGTGGCTTGCTCTTAAAATTTAGTTTTATTATATGCACTTTATTGCTTTTACCTCTACCACTAGCACCATAGGACAAGCAAACCTCAAATCTGACCTGGAGCGCAGCTAACTTCCTTATTTATCCTAATTTGATATTAAATTAGACATAGTGGAACACTGAAAATTTAATCAAAATTCTATTTTTAGTCATCCTAAGATTAAGATAGTTTCCCCATTTAGCAAAACTATATATTTGCTTTGGCGATCAGTTAACTCGTGAGTTATTATATATACAAACAGAATATGAAGTATAATAGTACAACTTATATATTTTTATATATTTGTAAACTTTTAAAAGCAATCTTTCATGTTATAGATTAAATTATGTTCCCTCAAAATTCATATTTTGAAGCCCTAACCCCCAATGTGACTATTGGAGATGAGCCTTTAAGCATGTAATTAAGGTTAGATGAGGCCATACGGTTGGAGCCCTAATTCACTAGTTCTGTCCTTATAAAAAGAAAGAGACATCAGAGATCTCTCTCTCTCTTCACACCCATGGACAGGTCACGTGAAGCAACACCAAAAGGTGGTCATCCACAAGCCAGAAAGAGGGGCCTCACCAGATACCAACACCGATAGCACCTTGATCTTGGGCTTCTAGCTTTGAAAACTGTAAGAAAATAAATTTCTGTTGTTTAAGCCAACTAGTCTATAGTTTTCTATTATGTCAGACCAAGTCAAATAATATAGCAACTTACTCAGTTAATTAGTTATCTTAAATGCTTGATTAGAGATGGTTGTTAAATCACAGTACCTTTTGGATGGATATTCAGCATCACATCAAAATATATTCAAACCACATGTATAGGTATGTGTTCTTCCTGTATTATAAATAACAGGTTTCTTAAAAATAATTATACTCTTCTGACTACTGCTGAGAACTAAAAGTACTGTATTTCTGTTTAAATTTTACTGACCTATAATCCATAAGAAATATTAAGTTATCGGAGAATTTTTATCATTTACTACAGTTCAAATAATGTGATTTTAAATGCACTTATGCAGGAAAAACTAATAACTAATAATTAAAAGAAATCACATGCAACTCTTGAAACAGTTTCTTAATTGCAACTCATTAAACTAAATTGCAGCATATTATATCTATTATAATAACCAAAATAGAATTTTGTAATGGTCTTTCTGTCACTCTTCCCTGCAGTCTAGCATTAATTTATAATATGTGATGTTAAAGGAACTTTTATCAGGTGGCATTTATGTTATGTATCATATAATGTACATTGTTTTTAAAACTCAAAAGTTATCAGTAGTATAACAGTTGAATTTTCCATTACATCTAATAGCTCACTCAAGGTTCTAAGAGCCATACTACATGAATGCATTTTCTACCATTTGCATAGGCTCTTTCAAATCAACTTTTATGTTTGTAATAATCCATGCTACAGCACTTTAATATGCTATCTTGCAAAGAAAAAAATAGTGATTCTACTAAAAATGACAAAATAAAAATGCCATATCAGAACTCTCATTATATGTAAAATCTCCAGCTTCTAAATGGAAATCACAAATATTCTGGTGTAACCTTATTTTTTTTTAGTTGGCTAGACTACCCTAAGTCTAATAAGCATATAGTAAACTTACTATTTATCCTATACCAATAAAATTATGCAATGCCTAGAGAAATTGTAGATGAACATTTACATGTAGAAGCCATTACCTCTTATTGATTTTATGAATGTTATGACCATGGAAAGCCAGAGTTGACTACTGAGAAAGTAATCAGGGAAAGGAAATGAGAGGCTCCCTCAAAAAAAGAATGAATTTTTTGAATGATTTTTTAATTGTCTTAAATAGTTTAAAAGAGCCATAGTATCTCATACATATACAGTTTGTCCACATTTTCTATCTTTGTTTATAAGTTTCCTAAGGATCACATCTTTCAGTTTGTTGATGTTTTATAAAGATGTTTATTGCAAATCTTAGCTTTCAATAAACTAAAATCATCTTTAATGTGTGCATTAATTTTTTTTTTGAAAAATCCAAGTGCAGGTTATATCCCTTTCAATTTTGTCTTCTACTTCTCCAGAGAAATAGAATGAATCTGATGAGAACTTTTTCACTTATAGCTGTCTCATCTTTACACAAAGCTGATCTTCATGACAAATGATTCATTATGGAGACATGGGTTCCTTTGTCCTCCACTCATCTTTTACAGATTCTTTATTCTGGATTTTTTTTTGGGGGTGGGGGAGGTGCAATGTTTGTGAATATGCATGCTAGAAAATCCACCTAAATATCTTTCTTTTTGAAAACAAACATGAAGACACACTAAAAAACTCTTTTCTATTCTTATTTGCCACTTTAATTAAATCCTTTCATCTCTATTTACCTATAATCAGTCACTTTATACTCTGTTCCCTCACTTCCCATTTCCTTTCTGCCCAGTGCCTTCCATCCCATCACACGTGCTACACTACCATGGATAAACTTTATTTTGTGTGATTTATCTTGTGGCATTTGATGTGGTTTATCATTTTCTCCTTGATGAAACACAAAACTACTCATATTTACTTGACACCACTCTCTTTCTACTCTGTCTCAGTTTAATTTGTAACTCTTTGTGTCTTTTAATTATTTATTTCTTCTCTCTGCATCAACTTAAGTGATGCTATCCTTCTTAGCTCTTGTGGCTTTCCACTTTCTCTTAGAAAATGCCACCACTTCCAACCCATGACTTTAGTGTCTATGTATTGTCTATCTACTCCTGTTACCCTTGATTAAGAAGCCACTGTTATTACTCACCTGGACAGCTCAGGTACTCCACTCCTCCCCTGTCCATATCCCACATTGGTTCCTCCTCAAACTTATCTACACAGTAGATTGGAACATCTTTTTAAAACTCTGAATCAGATCAGGATGAACATTGGCTTGAAATAGGCACATAGATTCTGATGATACTAAGCATAAAGGCAACCTCCTTCCCGTGGCCCTCCCCTGCTGCCATGGGTGCTATGATGCTCTACATGCTCCTCTTCAGAACTAGCTCTCTGTTCCCTCAGCTGCTGCCAGCATTGGCTCACAAAGTTCATAGCTTTTAGTCCCTCTCCAGAAAATGCTGTCATTCAGAGAACTATCTCACCCTGTGCTATGGCCTCCCTGTGGAACCCATCCCACAACGGGTATATAAAGACTTAGCCACTTTGCCCCAAGCCTGGCCATTCCAGCTCCACAGCTCTCCACAGATCCCTTTGAAGCCCCCACTTCAGCACAGTTCGACTTCTTTACTCCCCTATATATGCTGTACCTTAGGTCCAACCCCTAGGACGACTTCCGGTATTCTACTCTGTTTCTTTGGAACTTGAAATGAAGCTCCTGTTCTGAGGCTGTGCGTCACACAAAATGTTACTGTCATACTATGCTGTGTTCTTTTTTTCTCTTGCTTTAGCAAGAATATTTCAATACGCACTTGCTTCTAGTTGGAAAAAGCTTCCATCGTTCTTCATCATTTAGGTCTCAGTTTTAATGTCACCTCCACAGCTAGATCCTCCTGTGGTAAACCCAATTCTTCATGGACTTAAAAAATATTCTATCATATTGAAAAAAAAATTTATAAATGCCTATCCAACCATCTCAATTGAATTTGCTTGTTTCTTTGTTCATGATTCCCCCTTCTAAATAGTATGCACACTATTAGAGGGAAGGGGATTTATATCTCTTGTTCACTGCTCTTGCTCACTGCTTCACATAGAACAGTCATGCCTTAGTCAGCTCGAGCTACTATAACAGAACACCATAGACTTCGTGGCTTACTAACAAAGATTTATTCCTTATAGTTCTGGAGGCTAGAAGTCCAAAATTAAGGTGCCAACAGATCTGGTGTGCCATGAGGACACTCTCTCTGCTTTGCAGACATCTATCTCCCGGATGTATTCTCAGATGGTGAGGGAGAACGAGAAAGGGCTCTCTCCCGTGTCTTCAGAAAGCACTATCCCTATCACGAGCGTTTCATTTTTATGGCCTAATTACCTCCTAAAGGCCCTAACACCAAATTATTATATTGGAGATTAGGGTTTTAACATGAATTTGGGAGGGACACAGATATTTATTTACTCCATTGCAAGGCATAAAGTACTAGGTATTCAATAACTATTTATTGACCACCCCCCTTCATTATTCCAAAATTCCAGATTACATTTTCAAGCATCTGAAAGCTGCAAATAGATTTCAGGATCATTATATATGAAACTGACCTAAATATTTAATTTGAATACTTCCTATTAAAATTTTAATTCCCTGGGTTACTGGATTTTCTACCTTAAACCATTTTATAACTTGGTAAACCAAATCTAATTTTGAGTTATTGTTGTTTAAATCATGTATCACTCTTTTTGGACCCCTCTTTCTATGTAATCATCTAATTATTATAAATTGGCCACAAAATTTTATACAAGCTGTCATTCCATTGTCATTTGACTCTAGCCACTTTATTCACACCCACTCACACAATATTAAATTCTACTTCATCTTCTCCCACCTGGACTACTATAAAAGCTACATAATAATTTTACTTCTTTCATGTATTTTCCCAAGTTATGATCATTATTTCCCACTTGAATTCAGTGCTTTTTATGATATTGTTTACTGACAACATGGTAAACCTATGAAATCACTTAGTATCTGATGCATAGTGTTCAACATGAAGGCCTCTGTATAGATTTCTTCTTTCTTGGGTCTCTCCTCCTTAGATCTTACTCTTATACCCTAATAATTAGTGGTATTTTATCTCTGCATATGCACCTACTATTTACTTTGTTTGGAATTCCTTCCCTCCTATTTACTTGGAAAATTCTTAAGATCTCACTAAAATATCACCACTTTAGGAAACATTTCCTGATAACTCCAGATTGAGGACTCTTTTCTTTTTGATCTAATAGGGTTTCGCTTAAATTCTCTTCACTAATTTTTGCAAGTTTATCTCCTTCAGATACTTGTAAATATTAAGGCAGTTATGTGTCTTCTTTATTTTTGTTTTACTGGTGCCAAGTACTGTGTTTGGCACTTATGTTACACTCATAAAACACTGAGGGAATAAAGGAGTATATGATGAATGAGTAGTGTGGCAGGGTCAGAGAGAGGAATGCGAGATAACTTGGTGGGATACAGTTTATTCTCAAGAGATTGTAAAAATGATGTTGTGAGAGTACATAAAATGATTTATGATCAAATAAAAATAATGCAGTTATTTGGGTTAGAGGGAGGGTCAAAAGTTTAGTAGTGTTTGATTTAAACTTCAACAAATATGTTCCAATGCACAATGGAATGGAATTTTAAGTTTTATTTGTACAGCATTTCTGGAAAACGTACACAATTAAGGAAATATTGGATACTTTAAATTAGCAAAATAAAATAAAATAGTAAGTACTTGTAATATACTTTGTAATATTGTCATTTATTTTTATAGAATTTTTAATCTCAGGGAAGCCAATTGATGTCTACTTTATGATCTTTGCATTATCTAATGTCAGAATAGATCATGAGTAATTAATTTCTCAAAATATCTTCCATATTAATATTAGATTCTGTCTAAAATTTGCCCAATGTTTAAGTACAGAGGAACTGTTATTATGATATCTGTCCAATGCTTTAATATCACTACATTACTATATCTCATCTCATGGTTATGGCGATGAAAACACTTTTGAAATAGATTAAACAGTTGAGAAAACAAAACATATGGAAATAATGTTGTTGAATATTTATATAGTTTGTTGGTAGAAAGGAATGTTCCAGGTACAAAAATAAATGAAACATAAGAAAAAATT
>NW_006290031.1:1020491-1046706 GCF_000327345.1 Myotis davidii | reverse complement strand
TAATGCTTTTAAATATATTGTGTATTTACCTTTCTATCTATGTAACTTTAGGACATTTATATTACTTTTTTAGTTTCAATTTCCTATTAAGTAAATTGGGAACAGTAACCATAGGTATATAGTATAAATGTGAAAAATAAAGGAGATGATAATGCATACAAGATGCTTATCTTGGTACCAAGTTCACAATCTTGCTAGTTAAAATTATCATTATTCTTGTACTGCATGTCAGAGAAAACCAACTCTGCTGGATTGCATATTTATAATTTATATAAAGTGGTAAAATGTGATTATTTTGTCCAGAAAGTCCATGTGAAGTAATCATTTAAATTATGCTCACTATAAATATGTACAATTCTTGAACTCACTAGTTTATGCATACATCATATACTTTGAACTTATTCATGTCTAAAGCAAAAGTAATTGTAGATGAATAGCTTCCATAAACTTAGCCTCTTGGGAATTTTACTTTTTCACAAACACACTGAGTACCAATACATTAGAGTATATAAACTATGTTTTCAGCCCATAAATTCATTATGGGATCAGTACTATCTGGTGTCAACCGAAAATAAACATTTGACAAATGAAAGAACATAATTTCTCTGAAAACTCTGTGCTACAACCTCTAAAATAAAAGAATTCACCACTTGTCATTTTTAAGTTATAATGATGCAGTTAACCCTCTTTATCATGCCTCAAAGGCACTGTCACCAACATATTATTGCAGTAGATATAGAATCATTTCTGTTTCTTTGAAAGATAACTGCTCTGAAGACAGATTGCAAAATGACAACTTTATACAGGAAAACATGTTTGGAAATGAATGGAGGTAGAGAGAAGGCAGAGCAGAGCAGAGCTCTATAAATGAACTGAGAAGCTCAGCGAGAAGTTGGAATAATTAGAAGGAGAAAAACAAGAAAGGTAGAAACAAGTGAATGAACAAGTCAAAATTGTGTATTATTAACATTATCATTCTTATAGTATTGAAAAATGAATGAAAGCATCTAAAAAGTTAACTCTTCCTCACTCTATATAAACCTGATATCATTTTTTAAGGCCTAGCTATAAAAATAGCATTCAGTTCCACCCTAGGTTGCAGAGACTTAAGCTTGCTTTGCAGGGCCCGTGGGGGAAGGGAATGACCTGAAGGGGCGGAGGAGTGATGCAATATTCTGTTGTTTATAACCAGGCCGCAAAGCCATGCACCAAAATTGAAAACCTGATTAACCAGATCTAGTCATGTTGACCTCTCCACCCCCTCCCCATCCGGGTAAGATAATTGAAAATAAAAAAAAAGCAACCCAACTACAAAAAGCAATTTAAAACATCAGTCTCTAGCTTTCACCTAGTAATTGAGAGGTTTGAGTTCATAGAACTTTCTCTATACATATAACGGTTTTAATTTTAAGCTGAAGGATTTTCAATAAATCACCAACCTAAGAGGAGGGAATCCAGTACAATAAAATATAATAGCCTATAAATTCCCATCTACATCAATACATTTTATATAAAGAGGGTTTTTATTATCATTCATTTCTTTTTGTTTATATATAAGTATTTTTAGGCCAGGGCTTTTTGTTGCAAATTATCTCTTGATTGTTGTTGTTGATTCAAGTAATTCAGAGAGAGGCCACTTGTTTTATTTAACATTCCATTTATTATTGTCTTTGCCAATTCTTAAAAAATTCTCATCAAAATATAGCAGGATTTATTGTTGAATAGCAAACAGCTAAAGTAGAACAAGGCATACATTTTCAGAGGTAAACATATTATAATAGTATGCATGTAAAGCATCTCTTTTAAAATTAGGTTTGTCTTATAAAATATACCAATTACTGGATGGAAAGTCATTGTAAAGAGGAGTATATTATTAGACACAATTAATGAGTAAAGTAGTGCAGTACTTTCCACTCTGAATTTTAAAGATTGCATTTGAAAGGGATGCATACCTTTTTAAATCACTTCAACAGAAGTAATTACTCCTTACCTATAGATTACACTACTCAAGGATGCCTGCTGGACTAGAAGGCATATCTTTTGATGTCTTATCAAAGGATCTTAAGCAAACTGTGTTTTCTTCATAAAACATTTCTTTTTCTGTAGATGCAGCTGCTGCTAATTTAAAACCAAAAGGATTAGAGATTGGTAAAATACAGGGTGGGGCAAAAGCAGGCTTATACTTGTTAGTATGTGAAAGAGTTTATTCTTATATTAACAAGTATTGTATTCCATACAAACAACTGTAAACTTAATTTGTCCCCACCCTGTGCTATAATAAAATATAACATACAAGAATAAATATTACAAGCATAATAGTTAAGAAAAATAAATTGAAACACAGATGGAAGTTAACAAAGCACAAATAAACTTAGAAGCATAAATAAAATAACTAGGCTTATCAAAGTAATACATTTCCTGTCTTAATCATTGAAAAGCTCACAAATGACATAGCTTTGGATTTTTTCAAAATTTCTGCAACCCCATTATATGTGCATTAAATTTCCAAATTTTATTCAGGTAAATGAAGTATTAATAGTCAACCACATTGAGAGAAGAACATTTAACTCTTATATTGAGTTGTCTAAATTTTCTAATTATTTTATATACACAGAGATCAAGAGCAGTGAAAAATAATTATTTGTAAAAATAAAATTTCCACTCTAAAAAAAGAGGGGATACATACCTTTTGGAACCACTTCAACAGAAGTAATTTGTATCCTCAGGTTAGGACTGTGGCAGCCTTGGTCTTGCTAGATTGAATAACTTGCCTTTCAGTTTTTATCTGTGTTCATAATTTGATTATCATTAAATGAACCAGAAAATAAATTTGCTTCAACAATAAAACCCACAGGCTTTTATGTCAGTCTTTTAACAAGATTTATTTTTAATAGATAGATATACAATAAGGGGAAAAAATCTAATAAAAGTTAAAAAAATAGTCTCATTACATTGCTTTAGGCCACAGACTGAAAATTGGAGGGGAAAAACACACACCTTATTAAGGCCTAGTGCCTAGAATATCTAAAATGTTTTATAATAATGTAATAGTATACACCAGACAGAGAGTTGGGAAAAGCATGGGATCCTTCAAGGTGGCAACAGAATCAGTGGTCTTAGCTCTCCGACCCAGGGACATGAAGGCCAGAGCGAGCAGCACAATTCCCACAACTGTCACTTGATCGCTGTAATTCTTGCATTGGCAGTTTCTGCTCTTTGCTAGACACAGGTATCTTACCTCCAAGTCACACTTGCTTTGATCTTATGCTACTTTTTCCTATTCTTCTGTGTTTATTTCTGTAACATTTGCTCCTGCATCTTATAGAAATTGTCCCCAGCACAACCACATTATGCATTGGTAGCATATACTATGGGCCTTTGGGGGAATTGAGAAATTCCCTCTGTTGTAATCGTTCTGCAGAAACAGAATGAATCCCAAAATTTAGTTTCAATATTTAAACTTATGACTACTGTTAACCTAAAAATAAAAGGCCAAAGTGAGAGGCAAAAAGCATTTGTTGGAGATACAAATAATAGTTGTTATCTATTAATCTTTATGAACTATCTTCTTAACTATCCATTCATATACCCCTTATAAGACCTTATATTGCAAACTATTGCAAAATTTATTTTGTTGAATAATTTTAGCATTAATACTGGTTATAATGGAATGAGCATGGAAATTAAAGTAATCTATAATTATGTTTTCAGATTTCTCCTTTGGTTATAGCAGTTAACTAATAATTAGGAGGGTATGAAATGTATATTAATTTGAATCTGAATTATCAAAATAACTCCTCTACTCTAAAATCAATTAATTAATAAATAATTAAAAAATAATGGCCCTAAAAGCTGTAATAATATTTAAATTGAAAAACTTCTTTGCTTTCTTATCGTGCCCTAAAGTTTACTTTCTGATAAAGCTTTCTAATGGGTAAAATGCAAAAGGGTATTTCAACCCATTTTCTACTGTTATATTTGAATAGAACCACTAAAATAAATATCCTCAAAGTTGAATTCACTGTGCTTACTGCAATATGGGAAAAATTACCACCGTGACATTACCTGAGTAATGTCTCATGAGAAGGAATTTGATAAGAAACATGTACAGAGTTTGAGATCTCGGCTTGAGGGTTTTAAAGCAGATGTTTATAAAGTGAGGCAACTGGTTAGGACTGAGCAAATATCCTGACACAGTGTGTAGGGTTGGTGAACCCAGTAGGGTGAATATTTCGAAGAGGCTGTTGATGAGTAAATTTTTGTTCTGAAAAGTAAGCGGTTTGTCCAGCTGAGCAAACTTTTGGCAAGAATAGAAAGCTAGTTGGCCAAGTGGACACATTATTTGCTCACATAATTGGTTCACCAGAATTTTAAAAAGCAAACAGTAGGTTATTTATGAGAATACAGCCTGACCTTTCTGGTTAAGAATTCTGGGAGCAAACTGTTCAGTGATGTTAACGTAGTTCATCTCAGATGTTATTTTCATCAATTGAGTTTAAGTAGATCATCTCAGTTTTCCGTCATGCTCACATTCCTTCGCCATCCGTCTAACCTGGAAAATCAGCTTTGTTACTTAGCTCTGCAATCTCTCCAGCGCTGTGCTGCTGTTTGAACTGTCCGTCTGTACAGTAGTCCTCCCTTTTCTGTGGGGATATGTTTCCAGACCACCAGTGGATACCAGAAACTGGATAGTACCAAGCCCTATGGATGCTATGTTGTTGTTTTTTTCTTTACATGCATACCTTTTCACGAAAGTAAACACTTTATGGCTTCTCTTTGTATATCTGAATTGCCAGCTTCACTACTCTTTGGGGCCTCTATTAAGTAAAATAAGTATTACTAGGACACAGCACTGTGATACCACGACAGCTGATTTGGTAACCAAGACGCCTACTCGGTGACTCACAGGCAAGAGCATCTAGTGTAGAGATGCTGGGCAAAGGGATAATCTTGGTTCTTGATGGGAAGGAGTCAAAGTGCGAGATTACATCATGCTACTCAAAACAGCACCTAATTTAAAATTCATCAATTTTGTTTACTTCTGGAATTTTCATATTTTTGGTCAGGGTTTACCACAGGTAACTAAAACTGCAGAAAGGGAAACTGTGGTGAGAGACTACTATATATGTGTTTCTTGATTACCTGATAGCAGTGATTTTCAACCAGTGTGATGCAAGAATTTTTAAAGCATGTGAGATCTGACTATTTAGTCAGGAGCACTGACCTCTTTTCTTTTAGATTGTCAAATTAAAAAAATGACAACAGTCAACAGAACAATAGATGTCTGGTGTGAATCAATAAAAATTATACCTGTTTTTGGCCACAGAATTTTAGTAGTTTGTGAGGCCCTTGAGTCAAAAAGTTTGCCCACCCCTGAATTAGAGGAATGAAGTGACAGATGTAGAGGTTTAAGAGTGGAAGGGTGGTATAAAGGGATTTGTGCTGGAGCAGGCTGGCAGGCACAGAAAGTAAATATCAAGCAGCTTTAGAGATGCCCTTCCACTTTAATTTTGTAGAAAGGCAGAACATTAACAATGTTATTTTAAAGACTAGAGGCCTGGTGCAAGAAATTTGTGCACAAGAGTGGGGAGGTCCCTCAGCCTGGCCTGCACCCTCTTCAACCCAGGACCCTTCAGGGGATGTCCAACTGCTGGTTTAGGCCTGCTCCCTGCAGGATCAGGCCTAAACTGGTAGTAAGACATTACTCTCGCAATTCGGGACTGCTGGCTCCTAACAGCTCGCCTGTCTGCCTGCCTGCCCGATTGCCCCTAACCATCTCTGCTTGCTGGACTAATGCCCCTAACTGCTCCCCTGCACGCCTGATCATCCCCTAGCTTCTCCCCCTTGCCAGCCTGATTGCCCCCTAAATGCTCCCTGCTGCTGGCCTGATTGCCTCTAACCACCTCTGCCTCAGTCCCTGCCACCATGGCTTTGTCCTGAAGGATGTCCAAAAGATGTCTGGAAGATGTCCGGTCTAATTGGCATATTACCCTTTTATTAGTATAGATAATATCTAAAATGTTAACAGTCACAAAGCTAATTCATAGTTTTCCAGAGCAGGTTCAAAGTAGAGAACATTTTAATTCTAATTTTTAGTGCATATTCTTCAAAGGGGATGATAGGTGTAAGTATTTCACTTAAAACTGAATAAAAAATTATTTTTAAATGAAATGCTGCTTGTCCCTTATTCACAAAGCAATCCCTATAATCAGCTTCAGAAGTTAATAATATCATTCCAATGAATAGGAATATAGGAAGCAAGACAAAAGAAAGCCAGTGAATGTAATAGTGTGCTTCACTTTTACAATTGGACAGGTAATTATTATTTCTGGGGATGTCATA
Organism: Myotis davidii; assembly: GCF_000327345.1. Lineage (NCBI taxonomy): Eukaryota > Metazoa > Chordata > Mammalia > Chiroptera > Vespertilionidae > Myotis > Myotis davidii. Next base: position 1,040,364 of record NW_006290031.1, on the reverse strand, counting down.
GTCCTGCAATTTAAAATTTAAAAATCAACTTTAGAAATCTCAATTAAAACAAATTAATGGTTCCATTATAAAGAGTGGCCAAAAATACTTTGTAGGGGATTATAGCATATTATCTTGTGTTTTGCATTTAAAGTTCAGATAACTTTTATCTATTATTTTACTTAATTTATGATAGCTTAGGAAGTATTAATATATAATTTGAAAATACTTTATATTAGTATAGTATTTGGTATTTTTAGATATTCAGAGTATCTATTTTTGAAACATGCATATATATATAGCATATGTAACCCCATACATACTACAGAGATAGTTGTATAACATATATCAAGTAGTGGTCTGTCAGACATTTATTGCTAAAAAAAAAATCTAATATGATCAAATTTTACACACACACATTTTAATTGAGGTAAAATCTACATATAGTAAAATGAAAAAATCATCAATATATTAATCAATTAGTTTTAAAAATATGGTGTGGCTGTAACTGGTTTGGCTCAGTGGATAGAGTGTCGGCCTGCAGACTGAAGGGTCCCAGGTTTGATTCTGGTCAAGGGCATGTACCTTGGTTGTGGGCACATCCCCAGTGGGGGGTGCGTAGGAGGCAGCTGATCGATGTTTCTCTCTCATTGATGTTTCTAACTCTCTATCCCTGTTCCTTCCTCTCTGTAAAAAAAAATCAATAAAATATATTTTAAAAGAATATATGGTGTAAAACCAACATATCTATCAAGAAAAAAACTTCTGCTACCCTGGGCGCTACTTTGGGACCCTCCCAGTCAAAAACTTTTTTTTTTGGAAACTTAACATGTTATTGATCAAACTGAATGTTCCACGTGCATTTTATTTTAATGATGTATCTTCTGTGTGCAATTAAGAATAACATATCTTCTACAGTCATTAGTTTTATTGGTTTTTACTAGTCAATTTGGTCAACATGGTTGATAATTGAGTGTTTTCTATTTTTCCACATGTTTTTCCTTTGATAGTTCTCTAGTATAGAAAGAAGGATATTGACATTTTTCAACTATAATTGTGAATTTCTTTCTTCCTTTTTTTTTGGTTGTGGGTTTCTTCATTTCTCTCTTTTGTTCAATCAGGTTTTGCTGTTGATGTTTAGAATCTCTGTTTTAGGGCACATTAATATGATTGGTAGTTCTTCATGAGTAATCAACTATTTTATCATTATGAAATGGCCCTGGACAGCTGTCCTAGCACACCTTGTTTTAATTTCTACTTTTCTATTTTAATATATCCTGTTAGGTTTGCCATGATAGGATTTGCATGGTATATATTTTTCCACCCTATTATGTTAATCTGTATTTTTCATGTTTATAGAGCATCTCTTATAATCAACAAATTTACTCATATTTTTATATGACAAACCATTCTTTTAAATTATGATATGATTATATTTATATTTAATATAGCTATATATGCTTTGGATTGGTTCTGTTACCTTAAACTTTTTTTCTGTTTGACCTCTGCTTTTACTTACCTTTTTCATTTATAGTTTGAATTAACCTAGTATTTCTTAGTATTATATATTAACTCTTTTATTTATTTTTTAGCCAATAGAGTGAGTGTGTGTATGTGTGTGCACATTAGTGATTGCACATGCATAAATTTAGGGTTTAAATATGCATCTTCAACTTAACATTATTTTTTCATGAAAAAATTTATATTAGCACATGTAAAAAATAAGAAAGCTAAAGAAGTATACTTTCATATACTGCATTTAACTCTGCAATTCCACCTGGTATTTTGAACTTTCTTTCCCATACCAGAGTTTGAGAAGGATTGGTGCTAACACTCTCTAAACGTTTGGTAGAATTGACTGGTGAGGCCATTTGACCCTGGACTTTCCTTAGTTGAGAGATTTTGATCACTGATTCAGTTTCCCACTCCATATTGATCTTTTCAGATTTTCCAGTTTTTCATGGCTCATTTTTGGTAAATTTTATGTTTCTAGAAATTTACCCCCTTTTTGAGAAAAATATGTTTCCTTGCTGCTTGTAAAATTCTCTTCTTGTGTTTTCAGAAAGTTTTGTTATTATGTGTTTTGGAGAAGATTATTGTGGATTGAAATTTTGGGGTCACCCATTAACTTCATGAACTCGGATGACCAAATCTCCCCCTATGGTTTGGGATGTTGTCAGGCCCTGGCTTCCCCTTGTGTGACTCCAACGGCACGTCATCTCGATGGTGAGCCATAGTCTGTCAACAGGAATATCAGGAGGACAAAAGTCAGTGAAATCTGCAGAGGATCCGACAGCTATGATGGCCATTGGATTCTTCCTTAGTGACAAGATCTGCTGAATTTTTCTGCAAACGTGTCCCTGTGACCCACAATTGCTACTGCTGCCTGGCGACAATCAGTAGCCCTTGTCTTTCTTTTCTTCTTCCTAGCCATCTCTGTATATTTCGGCTTTGCCTCTCTGGTTATGGTGCCACTGAAAAAGGGCCTTTGCGCAGTGTCGCAAAAAGACTGGGGAATCTGGTTGTTCATACGCTTTTGTTGTGCCTTCTAGCTGACAGGTTCCCTGTTGTCACTGGGCAGCTTGGGGATGGCATGATGTAGACACCATGACGCTGTCTTCCTTCTCGGCTTGTGTCATCCTTCTCACACCTTTTTGCTCTAGACCAGTGATGGTGAACCTACGACACGCGTGTCAGAGGTGAAACGTGAACTCATTTTTTTGGTTGATTTTTCTTTGTTAAATGGCATTTAAATATATGAAATAAATATCAAAAATATACATCTTTGTTTTACTATGGTTGCAAATATCAAAAAAATTTCTATATGTGACACGGCACCAGAGTTAAGTTAGGGTTTTTCAAAATGCTGGCATGCCGAGCTCAAAAGGTTCGCCATCACTGCAGTGTTGCTAAAATTTAAGTGGACCCCAGAGCTCTCCCAGAGCTGTTTTTGTTAATGAATAGCTGTCTAATTGGGAACTTTTGTGGGGAGTCAGAGAGGCTGGGATCTCCTACGTTACCATTTTGGTTGTTGAACCTGATTTATGTTCTTTATGGTGCTTATCACCTCCCATTGGTTGTCTCCATCCAGTTGAATGGATATTTGTTAGGTTCACTGTTGTGTTTCCAGTGCCGAGAAGATTCCTGATATGTGATAAGTAAGCAAATAATTGTTAACTAAAAATAAACAGTTGAATTAATATTATAAATTTGGATGTCAATGTAAGATTATCTTTAGCATTGATGCAGAACTGGTATTCACACTGAATCAGATTGGAATTATTTAGGGGAATATTAAGAAGTTGAAGATTGAGATGGGAATCAACTCCCTAATTAGATTTATTTGCTATTCCTTGGCAAACCTAACTTCATGAATGGCAAATGAAAAATCCGGCTTTGTACGTTGTATTCAAACTTTATTTACTTGTTTATTAATATTTCTTATACATTAAGTTATTGTTTCAAGGTGTTTTAAAGTTAGCGCAAGTAACTTAACAAATGAATAATGTTATCTTAAAAGAACACATACAAGATGAAGTTAAAATGGTATCCTGAGAAAGATAAAAATGTGAGCCTGTTTCTAAATTTGTTTCTAATATAATATTGTCAGCGCAGGGGAACTTTTGTGTGCAATGCTAAAAGTCTCAGCCAAATGGAAAGGAATACCCTTGAAGCATGTATGTTGTATCTCTAAAAATAATATGCATATAATTACATCATCCCTGGTAATTTATTTGTATAAGTAGACATTAATTTAACATTCCCCTGATTTCAGGGGAACAGAGAGAAGATGAAGAATCCATTTTTCACAATAAGCATAAAAAGGATTCTTGAAACAGGGATGAGTTCATTATCAGCAATCCAGTTGTGAAGGATGAATCATGTAACAGTGACTAACAAAGAACCCCTTGAAAGTCTTAGAATAGTCACGTAGCAAAGAAGGGATGCTCTTTGGTAGCTGGCGTTAATTCATTTCATCTTTAAATTGCTTACATGATATAAGTCAGCTCTAAAGATCTTAATATTCTAAATCATGTGTAGCTAGTATATTCTTCAGAAAATTAGATGCTTCATGCTACTCATCTAATTGTGGATATGCATATATTTTAGGTTAATAAAACTAGCTTTAAAAAAAAGAAACTATCATGTCAGATTTTTATCATTCTTTGCAATATAAAGTTGACATGATCCTTATCACGTGCTGGATGTTGGTCTTTTTTTTTTTTTCCCTCCAAACTTCTGTCCTTCACATTCTCTTGTGGGTGTTACTAGAGCAAACTTACACTGGCCTCGGAGATCATCCGACTATGCTGTCATCACTTTTACTTCACATTCACACATTTCTCTTTTCACCCAGCTTACATTTCATGAAACTCCTTTGAGTTCCAAATAGCTTGTAATATTGTGGTCTGCTCATTGAAGTGTGTTAGAGCACAATACATTCTCTGAGGAAGAGAAAATCTATATTGCATTGTAATCCTAAAAATGTTTTAAAAATATCTGTCTTATGTAATGTCACTGTCCTTTTATTTTATTTTTTATTGAAGTCTTAATGTGAGAAAAGGTCAGTTATATAATACATAGAATGCGAAAATTAAAACAGACAATGCAGAAACCTATTTCCCAGGGAGAATCGGTTTATGTGTTTGCTGCTCTTTAATTTTAATGTGTGACTCCTGAGGATTTTTGAATCAGACACTCTGCTCAGACTCAGCCCCCCTCCTGAGGCCAATACCACCAGGAGGACTGATCATCTCCATGTTTGCATAAAAGCTCAAGTGTGCTTCCTCTAGCCCAGGCTGAGGACTCATGCCTGTGCCTGCCTCTTGTCTAGCTTGTCCCAGGAAGATCTTGTGCCCACGTGGGTTCCTCCAGGTTTCTGGGTCAGGTCCCAATGCTCTGTCCAGGATGACTAAGGCTTGGCTGCCAGCGTGGACCATGCCTGAATAACAATTGGAGATAGAAGCAGAGAAATAAGCTTAAATAAAAACTAAGAGCTCTGGCAGAGAAAGATAATACAGATTTGAAAAAAGGAAGCAGAAGTTTTTAGCAGAATATTTAAGGCTCAGGTCATTCCTTTTTTTTTTTCTGATTCTCCCAGCCATAATTAGTTTTTCTTGCTTCTGTGCTTCCATAGTTTCTTCATATCTTTTCTGTTGCATTTACAATAAGCTCCCCTTGATTTACTTATTCGTGTGTGTGTATATATGTGTTATCTCTCTCCCTCAATTATAGCTGCTTAATAGGATGGATATGTATCTACTCTGTGAAGTTCAAATAATCTAAAACACTATTTATTCATTGATTTGAATTGAGGTCTTCTGATTAAGGAGGGTACACGTATATTTTCTACTTCTTTCTGACATGCTGCCCTTACAGAAGCAATTTAAGAAAAAAAAACTTGTAATCAGGATAAAAAAAAATCTAGGGAATAGGAAGAAAAATGAAATATGAGATAGCAATAAAAGGAAAATATAAAACAAATTGATAAAGCATTAAGTCACCGAGGAGAAGACATTGTCATGTCCAGTGCTATGGGCTGAGTTGTATCCGCTCCTCAATATGTAAAAACCCTAACCTCCCATGAGATGCATTTTGAGATGTAGCCTTCCAGGAATAGGTTTAGATGAAGCTATGAGGTTGGAGTCCTCATGATGAGATTAGTACCATTATAATGAGAAACACCAGAGAGTCAGCTCGCTCTCTCTCTCTCTCTCTCTCTCTCTCTCTCTTTCTCATCTTTCTATCTTTCTCCCTCTCCCATATGAGTTCCCAGTAAGAAGCCATCCTCTTCAAGGCAGGAAGGGAGACCTCATCAGAACCCTACCATTCTGGCATTCTGATCTCAGACTTCCAGCCTCCGGAATGGTGAGAAAATACATTTCTGTGTTTAAGCCACCCAGTCTGTGGTATTTGTTATGACAGTTGGAGCTAATTTAGACAGATTTTGGTATCTAGTAGAGGCCTGCCTTAATGTGTGAACGTGACTTTGGAACTAAATAACGAAGAGGCTGAGAGTTCTGAGGTGCATGCTGGCAATATGAGTGTGAGGGATGAGTCTGGTGAAGTCTAAGACAGACAGGAGAGCATGTTACTGGAAACTGGTGGAAAGGCGATTCTTTTTATAAGTAGAAAAGGACTTGGTCGAACTCTGTTGTAGTGTTTTCTGAAGGAATAATTCATGACGGATAAAACTGGGTATTTACCTGATGAGATATTTAAGCAAAGTGTTAGAGTGGCAGCTTGCTTCCCATGGACTACTTATATTTCTGTATTGAGCATTTGTTATTTGTAATCATTGCATTAAAATATTTCACAAATTTAGAGCATTAAAAAGATTCACATCTACAGATCTCACAGTTCTGCACATCAGAAATCTGGGCAGGCTTTACTGGTTTCTCCACATAGAGACAGACAATAACAAGTGATGTCAAGGATATACAGAAGTAGGAACACTTTTACATTACTGGTGGGAATGTAAAATTATGCAACCACTTTGGAAAACAGATTGGCAGTTCCTCAAAATGTTAAACACTGGTACCAACACAGTGGCAATTCCACACCTGCCTAGGTATCTACCCAAGAAACGATGAAAACTTAAATGCTCACAAAAACTTCTACATGAGTATTCATAGCACCAGTATACATAATAGCCAAAGGTGGAATAAGCCAAATGTCTATCAACAGATGAATGGATAAGCATTATGCGCTATTCAGCCGTGGGCAAACTATGGCCCGTGGGCCGGATCCGGCCGTTCGGCTGTTCTATCCGGCCCGTGGAGCCGAAAGAGCTTAGGGTTCTCTTGCTCTCCCCTCCGCTCCTTCACCAGCAGAGTGTTAACATGTATTAGTTCACACAAACACTCCATCCATGCTTTTGTTCCGGCCCTCCGGTCCAGTTTAAGAACCCATTGTGGCCCTCGAGTCAAAAAGTTTCCCCACCCCTGCATATCCTACAACAATATATTAGTTGGCAGTAGAAAGGGATGGAATACTGATATATGCTACAACATGAATAACTCCCAAATCATCATGCTAACTGAAGAAAGCTGTCTCACATTTTTACCATTAATGCAAAGTGATAAGAATTTAAAAATCTATAAAGAAAGTAGATTCCTGATTTCCTCGGCCTAGTGTAGGAAAGCAGGAGTGGGATATGCATTGGGAATATCTGCTAAAAGGTACAAGATTTCTTCCTAGGGTAATTAAATGTGATACAATTAGATGATGGCAATGGGTATGTAACTGTAAATACACTATAAACACTGAATCATACACCTTACAGGGTGAATTTTATGGTATGCGATTTCTATATGAATAATCTCTTAGAATTAAGATGAGTCAATTCTTATCCTCTAGCTTCCACACTCTCTCCTGGGGAAGTGTGGGCAGAGAGGGCAGAACCGTGGGACCAATAGACAAGGGATCAGGGCAGCTCCATGGTCCTTCCCACTAATAGGGATGTATTTCACTTCTCACCACGTCATCATCTATAGCTCTCAACACTGTCATTTATTTATTTATTTTACTTTACTGGTAAAGGGATATTGTCTTCATTATATTTTCCTCCCTGGTTTTTAATATAATGTGAATATATAATATGCTTAACTCTTCATCATATACTTTATCATTTTAATCAAAATTGTATACATATTACTGGAATTACACATGCTATGCTTGTGTGTGTACACACATGAACACATATATTTTTTATTATGTAAGAATTATTCTCCTTCCAGATTGTTCAGGTACCCTCCAAGATTTGCTTGCAAGAATTATGTCATTTAATTCTTTTGGAACAAACTTTATAAATCATCTCAAATTATAGCTAAACGTTGAAAGATAGCAGTGAGATTGTATCTTTGTCTATCATTTTAATGGAGGTTAATAGAATTATAGATATGGTGACTTTCCATTTTAAAAATTTCTGTTCTTATGTAACCATTTGCTCTTTCCTGATTAATGTCACTTCTTCCCTGAAGGCTTTAGTAAAATAAGCTACAGCTTACAGCTTGGGTTTTGTTTGGTTTTCATTTTGTCATAGCTATCTGTCTCTTGAATCAGCATTAAGCTCCATTATCTCAAATATTAGTATGATTTTCAAGCTAAACTATTTCTCTCTTAAGCAGGACCTGATCAATAAAAACACAAGATTATATATTGCCTGAATTTTAGTAAAGACTTCTAAATGCTAATTATATTTTATATAAGAAACCGAGAGAAAAATTTAAAATATATGTACATTTTAATGATTTCTCTGAAAACAGAATATTGTCTTGTTCTCATTAGGGTGTTGTTTGAAACGTTCTTTTAAAAAATGTGTCAGTAATGCTACTATATTTCAGTACAGAAAAGAAACTGCAAAGGGACCTCTAAGTCTAAAACAAAGGACAATGTATTCCATAATACTTATCTGCTAATAATAAGCTGATTATATTTCCTCCATGCCAGCATAGAGACAGAGGTGGAATGAAAGAAAGTGTCCTGAGTATTAATTTACCTATTATCTCTAATGAAATTAAATAATACATGAGGGACTGCAGATTGTAATAATAAATATGCATTAAAACTCTTAACAATGCAAAATATAAGTGATCTCTTTAATTCATCGGCAGACAAATAAATTTCTGCCTTTTAAAAGTCAGATTACCCAGATGATTGTACAGTTAGCCTAAGTATCAAAAAGGTGTATTCTTTTGGGAAGAGTAATCACTCTAATGTTAATCTACAGCCAAGTTTTTATCAAATGTTTCAAGAAAGAATTCCCACAAAGTATTAGATCAAAACAAACAGAAAAGTGAAAATAAGAAGTTGTTCATAGCCAAAGAGAATGCTTCCGAAGGCTTATTGATTGTATGAGTTTAGAAAACATTGTGATTTGGGGGGTATATTTCTGTTTGTATTATGGTTAACCCTGTGCTAATGGTGTTAGGTCTATGTTGGTTTTTTGTTTTTGTTTTTTCAACTTCTGAAGCTACCACTGGCATAGCCTATACACTTAACATTGATAAGATATTGATCTCTCTAATATTTCTACCCTGCGCTCTCTCTCATGTACTTTCAAAATATAATAACCAGGAGTAGATAATATAATGATGATTTGTACAATAGTCCTTAAAATTGAAACCTAATTCATTTGAACCTTGGCTTAAAAATAAGTAATACAAAGATTTATTGGAGATTGAGACTGGGAATATCGGATTGGGAGGTGAGGTAACAAATATAAGGAAATGGGGAGGAGAAAGAGAGAGAGAGAGAGAGAGAGAGAGAGAGAGAATATTATCCAAAATGGTACATGGTAGCTTGTATTCAGTGGAAACCCAGATGTTTAAAGGTTTAATGAAAAATTACAATAGGAAATAGAAAGAAGCAGTCTTACACAGAAGCTTAAATTTGAATAATATTGTAAATTATAAATATACCTTAGATTGGTAGACCAGAAAGGGAGGGTAGTTCAGTTTGATTAATGGAAAACTGGAAAGTAATGGAGAGAAATTATTTTTGAGCAAAGGCATAAAAAGTGTAATTTGAGAAGATTAATTTTGATAGTGGTGTACAGTGTTGATAGAAGAGAGATTTAAGGTAAGAGATAAAATATTCACTTAATCTGGTAATCTAGACACAGAATAGTATTTATTGACCCTGGTAAAAGAGAGGAATTAATGCCTCTTCACATTTTAAATGAATAAATGCAGGCTTGGATATTTATATCTAACAGGAAGAAATGGAAAAAAAAACCTATGGGGAAGATTAGGTTTACATGTATTGCAGGCAAATCTGAATCTTTTCATTTTTCAGTTACATAATACATGTAATATTATTTTATAATAGTTTTATGCTTACAGCATAGTGGTTAGATAATCACATACTTTACAAAGTATTCCTTCAATATTTCCAGTTATCACCTAGTACCACACATAGGCATTGTAATATTATTGACTATATTTTCTATGCTGTACTTTTGTCTAAATTAACACAAACTTTGTTGTTGTTTTTTTTTCTGGATAGTTTTGCTGTATACCCTTGTCTCAGAATAACTTCTGTAAGAGTTTTCCTAGGCTTTCATATTCTGGGTTAGAATATCTTGAATCTTACATCTGTTTGCACTTGAATTCCCATTGCCTCTATGTATGTTGTTCGGTTTACATGATGCACTTGTATAGGTATAATTGAGAAATGTTTTTCTTTTGTTTTTATCTTCTTTAAATTTTTCTTACATTTACTCAGGTTACGAAATTTATATTCTAGAACAACACGTTGTTTACATACTCACTGGTTTGGGTCATTGTGTGGAAGGGAGAAGGACTTCTGTCAATTTCAGGGCAGAAGTCAAGACTAATGACATCCCACACACTAAGGTCACTTGAGAGCAAGTTTATTCTTCACACAACAGACACCTGGCAGAGCAGGGCTGGCTGGAATGAAGAGTGGGAGTGAGCTGGGTCTTCGTGGGAAGTAGGTGACTAAGAAAAGTTTCCACGGAGGACAGGAGAGTTTCAGGGATTAATTTCCTCACTGGCGCCAGAGGAGGGTTAGCAAGGGCTTGTCCAGATGTAGGATCAAAGGAGAAAAGGAGCACTAGACTTTCGCACAATATGTGGGCCTAAAGAATTTATGACAAAGGAAACACTGTGTTCTACACATTTCTAAGTATGTCAAATTAAGAGTATATGTTGATGAATGAGTAAAATAAAAAATCATGATTTATATCATTATCTTCCTGTTCTTAATATTTTGGTAACATTTAAAATAAATTATTTTTGTTTATATAATATATGTTTGTATTACATATGTCCTGACTAAATTCAATAGTAGAGGTATGAATATTTAAGGATATGTCTTATTTTTCCCATATTACATGATTCTTGGAAAGAGTAGGAATGTTAATTCAATGATAATCTTGGTGTCAGCAAATTAGATGGGGGAGAGACAGGGAAGGAGTACAGAATGTAACAGTACAAGCAAATGAATCTTTTTATTCCTGTTCATCTCCTTATTTTTTTCTTTCAATTTTATTTTATATATTTTATGAAGCTCCTCTATTATTTTGTTGAGGAGAAATTTTTATTTTTGATTTATTTCCCATGCTACCTCTTCAGTGTTGCAATCAGTTTTTCTATGAATTACACTGAATCTATAGCATTTAAAAAAAACCCTTTTTGCTCACCTATTTTTGTACTCTCTTTTACTGCTTCTAGAGTGTGATATAGGAGGGTCATGATAACTCATCACATTATTTTTTCTCCTTCATTGTTTCAAAGTTGAAGAGTCTGCATTTGGAATAATGCTTTGTGAGAAGTATTTATCACAACCCTATTTCAGTTGGTAATTTTTTTCTCTATAATTAAAGCATGTTTAAATGACTAAATAATCTCAAAATATAGACACATGTCCATTTCTTTATTGACAGTAAACATCTTGCCCACATACACAAACATACTTATATATAACATAATTATCTTCAGATGTTAGTACATTTCGAACATATGTAGTGAACATTTGCTCCAAGAAATTTCAAGCAGAAAATTTAAAGGATCCCTGTTATATATATAGGCTTTCATTAAAATTACCCATTCCATAATGGGTACATTAAGAATATTTACTTCAAATATTCCATTATGGTTATGTGTGAAACATGACCTCTGATCTCACCACATTAATGGGAACCTTACATCTCCAGTTTCAAACATTTTGAAAACAAAGTGTCTCATGCATTTGATATGTTGCCTTCATTGCATACTTTAAAAAAAAATCTTCATCTGGGAATTGAGGATATTTTTCCCATTCATTTTTAGAGAAAGTGGAAGTGGGGGGGGAGAGAGAGAGAGAGAGAGAGAGAGAGAGAGAGACATAGATTGGTTGCCTACCACACACGCCACCATTGGGGTCAGGAATGAAACTTGCAACCCAGGTACATGCCCTTGACCAAGAATTGAACAACCCTTTGGTGCTCTAACCACTGAGTACCGACTAGGGCTGCAGATTTTGTTTATTATTCAAGTATTTTATTAATCTCTATGGTACTTTCCAAGTAAAAATGAGAATGATTTTTTTTTTGCTTTGAAATATATTTTAAACTTTAGATATATTTCCAAATCTTAAGTGGGCAACCTGAGATAGTTTTGACAATTGTATATACTCACCTCATCACCATGTAATTGCCATCACTGCTCAACATTTGCTCATGACCCTTTCCACTCAGTTCACCTGCCCGCACCTGAGTTAGTCATGTTCTACTTTTTCTCACCGTAGATTAGTTTTGGCTGTATTTTGTGTGGTTTTTTGTTTGTTTGTTTTTTAACACTCTTGTTTGAAACTCCCAAATGTCTAAGGTACATAGGATACATTCTGTTTCTTTGGCTTGGTGGTAAAAACTGGTATGATAAGGGTATCAAAGGGGGTTAACCTTGTGAAATTAAAATGGGTTTTGAAAAAGCAATAGAAGTCAGAAAGTTAATTTGGCTGAAAATATAAACAAATAACAAATGTTAAGTGTTTTCCACTTTAAAATGTTTTAGAGAAATAAAGAAAACATTAAAACTACACAACTGTATCACAAACAAATTTGGAAGACTTTCGGGAATCCAGAATTTTCTTCCCTCATTTCCTTACTCTGAAGGTGAATTTCTGCTCTAGAGTTTTTCTTCATGTTTTTCTTGGATACATCTATTATTCTCATTCACCACAATGAAAAAGAGCCCAATAATAAAACCATCAATCAATAAATTCCCAGTTTCTCCTCACAAATATGTAGCCTCCTCTCTGTACCCTCCACTCATTCTGTATCACAGTTGAGACTCAAAAAGGGCAAAACTTTGCATTAAAAGCAGAAAGAAGAATTTAAAGAACAAGACAAAATATATTTTAATGGGCAAGAGCTGATATTTGTGTGAAGCTAAGAGGCTCACCAGTGAATAATGCTTGTGAACATAAGGTCATCTACCCTTCAGGGACACCTGCTATACTGTGTGCTCCACACATATGCTCTTGCCCAATCTTCATGACAAAGCTCTAAATTGTCTACATTATGTCTCTTTTAAAGATTAAAAAATTGAATTTCTTGAACTGGCAGATCCAGATTTATTCTTCATTCGCACTGACTCCCCAAACCACAATCTTTCTACTATGGCACATATAACCTTTATGTGCTAATGAGTTTTGGATTTCACCCTGAAGTCAGAGGACGATTTTAAGGATTGTAATGACATGACCAGATTTGTGGGTTTACAAGGATGAAATATAGTTATGTAGAAGAAATATAAAGACCTGGGGGAAGAAGAAAATAATTACAGAAAGAGTTATAATTCTTACAAAGAAGAAAGTAATCTTCCTAGATGCTGGGCCTGGCCAGAATTTAGCCTATGAAAGTATATCTCTTAAGACATAACTTCACTATCAATAGGCCACATTTAAAGGCATAAATGGCCATAATTATAAATTACTGTATCAAATGCATATGGTTCAGCCCCATTTCCCAGAGGAGATACTTTCTGGATATGACAATACAAAACAGGGGTGTTTTCCAAAGACTACCAATCCTACTGATCAGATGGAAGATATTGTTGCTTACAAAATTACTTTGTCTTTCAGAAAATTTCAGAAATGTCTACATTAAAATGTAAATTGTTCATCATTCAGACTTGATTGATAAAATAGGACTATGATTAGGAACTGCTTTAAAAGATGTACATTATTGTAATGTTCATTAAGCTGATTGCCACATTCTTGTATCATTTATTCAGAAAATTTTAGAATTTCATGCACTATGTTCTTAACAGAATTCTAATAATATAGATATAAAGAAAATTAGCAAATATAAAATAAGTTAGAACAAGATATGATCAATGTAAGTAAGAGAGGTTTTAATTTTGGAGAAAAAGTAGCAAAAGAACAATATTTTTTATAATATTAAAGCTTTTAAGTAAGAATATAATTGTGAATGAAGATAAAGAAAATTTTTTTTCTTCTCTTATCTATACCAGTAAAATTAAAGATATTAGAGACTTTAATAATTTCTTATTCTGATTAATGCATGTTTAGTAAAAAGTTCAAAAATTTATTTTGAAATTCTTAAATATTTATGTATTTAGATTTCTTATTCAAATGTTCTATTGTCCACAAACTAAGAGAGTCAGAATTTTGTGAAACTTTTACCCAACAAAAAATAAATATATTAATATAAGAGGTAGTTACCCTACAAAAATTAAGACAGATTTTCTATTGGCAAGAATCATATAAAATTTTATGTAAGAATCATATAACTATCATGTATATATTTGCCAATCCCTCTTAAACCCTCTCCAAATTTAAATGTACTAATTGGCCATTTTATGATTCTTAATTTCTAGACTAACTATGGTACATGTTTATCTAATTTTCCATATTTAAAACTGAAAAAGAAATTAGTCTGCAAAACATTAATGTTTTATTTTTATTTTGTTATTCTAATGACATTATTCTCTTATGTTTCTTCCCAATCTCTAAGGATTACTTTTTAAATAATGCCTAGGCAAGGCTGAATTCTTTTGAGAAGCCAAGCCATGTTGTATTTCTTACTCTGAAGATTTTCATTTTGAATAGCAATATCCTAAATGTGCCATTTTATTTATTCATTATAAGTAATGCATTGAATTGTTCAGGTGAAGGGATCTTGTAACAGAGGGCCTGAGTTCAAATTCTAGTCCACATTAACTGAATTTGGAAAAATAGAAATTAAAATATAAAATCAATTTCTAATCTTCACAATGAGTGACTGTCTGTGTTTTGCTGAAGTTTAAATAATCTAGGTAAAGACAGTTTCTTAATAATAGTAGATTATAAAATGTTAAAAGGTAACTACTATATTATCTTGGCATTTGTGTGTTTAGTTATTTTATATTTTAATTTATTCCTTTTTTAAACTTATGGGTCCCTTTGCTGATTTCAAAGACAAAACTAAGTCTGCTGATACATATACAAAGTCTGTTTATTCATTTACTTGCCACAAGGGACCCTATCTGTCATTTCTTATTTTTCAGCCGGGGTTTGAAGGAGTTGGAAAGGAGAGTATAGTTTATAGCAGTGATGGCGAACCTTTTGAGCTCAAAGTGTCAGCATTTTGAAAAACCCTAACTTAACTCTGGTGCCGTGTCACATATAGAAATTTTTTGATATTTGCAACCATAGTAAAACAAAGATTTATATTTTTGATATTTATTTTATATAAATGCCATTTAACAAAGAAAAATCTACCAAAAAAAATGAGTTCACGTGTCACCTCTGACACACGTGTCATAGGTTCGCCATCACTGGTTTATAGGGTAGAAAGAGGAACTACTAACACGGTCTATGATTCGCAAGTGTTTCTTTGGTGGGACTTTTGGAAGCAGAGAAACATTTTAGTTGACTTTCTGGTACATTTAGCAGCTCTTGGTGACAAAAGTGGGTAAGTTTGAGGTCATTTCAAAAGAGAAATTGTTTTCCATTTTAGGGGTGGGGAGTTTTCACTGGCCATATATTTCCTGGAATAAGTGGGAGTCACAGGAATGATTTTCTGCTGTCAAGTATCATGAAGGTCCTTATGTGGAGTGAGGAGTCTGCTGTGGCATGCAGTTCCTCATTGACAATATAATTTGTCTTTATCAAGTTTAATAATTTCAGCTGACTACCGCTAACCGTTAATGCTCAGCATTTATCATTCCCAGTCTTAACCTCTTCTGCCTTGGCATACAGGGTATGATGCCATTCTCCCTACCTCTCTGCCATGTCCTCTCTGCCTCAGTCTAATATTTGTTGTTGTTGTTCTTTTTCTTTTCTCCTGATGTGTAAATATTTTAAAAATTCAGGCCTTGGTCATCTGTTCTGAATAGATTTTTTTTTTCTCCTTATGGATTCATCTCTTAAGTATTACAACTGAGATGGGGGGAAGCTAGATTATGCCATAGGATTACATTAATAACGACTCAGCTATAGCCATGCAACTACAGTTACATATATGGTAAGTTGTTTGCAACATCATAGCCCAACATCCAGGAGTTGCTCTCCATGTCAAAGATCCTCTCCATAACTCCTGTTCTTGACTCTCTGTTACGTTGATTTCTGCACCTGATTGGAAGTCTACACTGCAGTCTACACTAGCCATAATACCTTCTCTCTTTCTATCTTTACTTAACTCTACACTTTTTGTGTGTGTGCAATTTACAGTACAGGATGCCCCTAGACCCCTCCTCAATCACTGTCTTTCATGCCATAAAAACAGTAATCATATAAACTTTACATGGACAATACAATGTGCCCTGAATGTTTCAAAATACAGGACAAAGGGCATGGTGCCAGCAGTACATGGCAAACAAGGAGCTTTCACCGACCCTCATGGGGCGGGAGTACAAATGAAGCAACCAACAAATGCTGCTTTCACAGGCACAAGTGGGTTGCAGTTAGTGACAAAATCCTTGTATGATTTGGCTATTCTCAGATCTGTTGTTTCATTGCTGTGTTCTTTTATTTTCCTCTGAGCTTTAGATATTTTAGTATAGAAAAGACTATACTAAATTCTCATTTGGTGAAGATCAAATGGGAAATAAACTGTAAGTAGTAGTTCTGTATGAAGCACATTATGAATATGCAGTAGATATCCATTGCATCATTCAGTTCTGGAGTCAGACAATCACTGACTCCTCGAGGCAACCCATCTCTCCCTTTCACAGCCACCACCAGTCAGATACTGGCCCAAAGTGCCCGGACCTTCAAGGACACACAATGACCCCCTGATCTTGTGATTGAATGTGGCATCTTTTCACCACCCACTTCCATCTTTGGGAAGAGAGACTCACAGTCAAAGGCACTCCAAATAAATCATCTTTGCAATTTCTGCTTCATTCTGGATATTGGTGAACTTTCTGAATACTTTTTTGGCTACTTGAGATTTTATTTCATTAATTCACACCAGACTGGCAAAATAGATTAGAGTGTCCAATGCAATTCTTAGGGACTAGTTCTGTTGTATCCCATTATAAATATTCTATCTCTTATTCTAATTGTTTCATAAAGTGAAAATTTGCTTTTAATCGACTGCTAGTTTTCATCTCGTTACTGAAATGATTTTAACTAGAGAGCTTCTTGGAATCTATCCACTAATAGTATTAACTGTCTATATCAAATGAGTGATTTGAAAATTATATTGAAAGCTGATATGAACTGTGCTGCCAGTAACCATTTTAAAGAGAAAAAGCAATTCAAGAAAGGTTTATGACTCTGATTCAGCATAAAAGTTAATGCTGCCTGTAGGTGTTTTATCTTCAGCTTTACATCCTGAAAACAATACGAGAGAGAACTGAACAGCTGGGTTGAGGTAGACTATAACCCAAGATTTTGTATATTTTGAGAAAATGTGAGGATGAAAACAGGGAAGGGTGAGTAACTGCACGTGACGGGCAGAGTATGAACAATTTGAATTTGGGAGCAAGTCAAATATTCATGTGAGAATGATAAAGTCTTATTAAATTTTAAAAAATCATAACTGACAAGTAAAATATTTATAATGCAGAATTGTAATATGTAAAATTAAATGCATGAATAGAATATGATTGTTGGATAGAGATGTTGATTTTTATTAAAAACAGATAAGAAGGCCTTTAGATTATGTAACTTCCTTGTTTATTTGATACTAAAATAAACATAGTTCTAAAAATTAATGGATTAAAAAAGATGTCAGAAGCAGGTGATTATTTATTCATTTATAAGGTAAGCTTATTAGATTGCTTCACCCAGCTTTTAGAAATTTTCTAAAACATTTCAGAAGGTATGGATAAACTGAAAGATGAGTTATAGTTTTCTAACATCAAATGTTATGAAACGAAGCAATGATGGTTTGAGAAGTAACTTTGAAAGATTAAGGGGCATATTAGACATAGTGTCCATAGAAATGTCTCCTGAAGTGTTTATAAACATACAAGATCACATCCCAGAAATTCTGCCTCTGTTGGTTTGAGTAGACTCTAGGATCATGTATTTCTTTTTTATAACAGACTTTATTTTTTAGAAAGGTTCAAGTTCATAGAATAACTAAAAGGAAGATGCAGAGATTTCCCAAATACTTCCCGCTTTTACACATGCATAGTCTCCCCATTATCAACATCCTCCACAGAAGTGTACATTTGCTGCAATTGATAAGCCTACATCGACACGTCATTATTACCCAAAGTCCATAGTTTACATTACAGTTTACTCTTAGTGTTGTAAATTCTATGGGTTTTGACAAACATACCCATCATTATGGTATCATACAGAATATTTGCACTGCCCCCCAAATTCTCTGTGCTCTATCTTCCTCCATAAACCACTGATCTTAATACAGGACATCTTGATTGCATCTAAGTTTTGGCAAATATCAATAAAGCTGCTCTAAGCATCTATGTGCAGGTATTGATGTGGACATCTGTTTCAGTTTATCTGGGTAAGTGCCAAAGAGCAAACTTGATGAATCACTTTGTAAGAGTAAGAGGTAATTAAGAATTCCTCTGGAGCCCCAACTGGTGTTTCTAAGTGGTTAGAGCGTCTGGTTTGATTCCTGCATTGCAGGTTTGATCCCCAGCTCAGGTTAGGGCACATGCAGGAGACAATCAATCAATGTGGTTTTGTTTTGGGTTTTTGGGGTATTTTTTTTCACATTAATGATGTTTCTCTTCCTCTTTCCCACATCCTCCCTCCTTCAACGGTCACTAAAAATCAATGGAAAAAATATTCTCCGGTGAGGATTAAATACAACAAAAAGAATCCCTCTGGCTTTGCATGTTCTCCAGCATTCAGTGTCATCACTGTTTTGGATTTTGACCTTTCTGATATTGTTTAGTGATATTTCACTGTGGTGGTTGTTTTGACCTTTCTGATATTGTATAGTGATATCTCATTGTGGTAGTTGTAATCCCCTAATGATATATAATGTGGAGCACATTTTTGAATGCTTGATAGGCATCTGTATATTTTTTAAGGTGTCTTTCAGGTTTTTTAACCCATTTTCTATTTAAATTGTTTAGTTTTCTTATTGATGAGTTTTAAGAGTTCTTTGTATATTTTGGATAGCAGACCTTTATCAGATAAGTCATTTGCATTTTTTAAAATTTTTTCTTATTCTGTGGCTTGTCTTTTCATTCCCTTGACAGTGTGTTTCATAGAGTAGATTTTAGTTTTTATGAAACCCAGTTTATCAACTTCCTTTCATGAATCTTGCCTTGGATGTTGTTTCTGAAAAGTCATCATCATACCTAAGGCCATCTAGGTTTCTCATATGTTATCTTTTAGGGTTTTTTTTAAGAGTTTGTCTTAATTGTTCAGGCTATAATAACTTGGTGGCTTAAAAATTTATTTCTCATAGTTCTGGAAGCTGGAAAGTTCACAATCAGAATGCTGGCTGATACGGTTATGATGAGAACTGTCTTTCTACCTTGCTGATGACTATCCTCTTGCTATCTCCTTACCAGACAGAGAAAGCTCTGATGTATTTGCCTTCTCTTAAGTTTGCCAATCCCATCATGAAGACCCCACCCTCCATTTAAGGCTAATTAACTCCCAAAGGCCCCACCTCCTAATACTATTACATTAATAGTTAATGTTTCATATATGAATTTTGGGGAAATATGAACATCTGATCTGTAATAGAGTCTTATATCTTTGTGTTTTACATTTAAGTCTCCAATCAAGTTTGAATTAAATATTTGAAAGGTGTGAAATCTGTTTTATTATTATTTTTTCTTTACAATTTTATTTTTTTAATTAAATCTTTATTGTTCATATTATTACATTATTTACTCTTTTTTCCCAACATAACTCCCCTCCACCCAGTTCCCACCCCACCCTCCGCCCTCACTTGCCACCCACTGTCCTCATCCATAGGTGCATGATTTTTGTCCAGTCTCTT
>NW_006290031.1:1012001-1019142 GCF_000327345.1 Myotis davidii | reverse complement strand
GCGATGCCAGACAGTCCCGCTTCTCCCGTTTGAGTCTGGGTCCCTAGAGACTCGCCCAGAACTGGAGCTCAGAGCCCGAGACTCCCTCCCGTTTGAAAACGACAACCGTGCCCTCAGCCGCCAGCCCGTTCCGCATGCACTCCGCACCTTATCATCTCACTTCCGCACCGCACCTCCTCTGAGTCTCAGTGTTTTTCTCTTTCCTCCTAGTTGTAGAATTTCCACTCAGCCAGCTTTCCTGTGGTTCTGGATGATGTCTGTTTCGTCTTTTAGTTGTATTTTTGAAGTGGTTGTTCAAGGCAGCAAACTCCGGTGTTTACCTATGCCACCATCTTGGTTTCTCCCCTGAAATCTGTTTTAAATTCCTTTTTTTTTCATATTAATATCCAGGTGTTACTGTTCCATTTATTTAAAAGATCATCTTAACTCCATTGTTTTGTCTGCTTCTTTGTCAAAGGGTGTTGACTATATTCTGTGGGTTTATTTCTGGGCTTTCAATTCTGCTCTATTGATCTACTTGCTTATTCGTTTACCCAAACCATACTCTCTTGATTACTATAGTTTTATAAGCCTTAAAGTAGGGTAGTGTCAGTTTCCAACTTTATGCTGTTCCGTCAATATTGTGTTGGCTATTCTATAGATTTTGCTTCTCTGTATAAGCTTTAGTTGTAAATATCTAGAAAATAACTTGCTAAAGTTTTGATCATGATTGCATTGAGTCTAATGATCAGGTTGGGAAGAACTGATATGATGATGATATTGTCTTCTTATCCATTAACATCAGAACTTTGTAGTTTTTCTCATATAGATCTTGTACATATTTTGTTAGACTTATCCCTAAGAATAGCATTTTGGGGAGTACTCGAGATAATGGAATTATGTCTTAAATGTAAAATTCCACATATCCAATGCTAGTATGTAGATTGACTTTTGAATATTAACTTTTGTCAAATCTTTTTTTATTGTCAATAAATATCATAATATCATATTTTTATGCCTTCCCCCAATCAGTCCCTTTTATTTCATTTTATTAACTTTTTGCATTATCCAGAACTTCTAGTACTTTGTTAAAAGAATATGCAATGTATTCCACTGATGAGGTATACAGGAGTAGACACAAAAGTTATGGGTCATTTTCATTTTTATACACTCATCACAACAGGGATATTAATTCCTTAAATTGAAAGCTTTGGAATGACAGTATGTCATCTATTACAAAGTTCCATTAAAGATGAAATAGCCCTGGCCGGTTTGGCTCAATGGGTAGAGTGTCGGCCTGCGGACTGAGGGGTCTTAGGTTAGATTCAGGCCAAGGGCATATGCTCTGGTTGTGGGCTTGACCCCATCCTCCCTACCCTGTGGAAGTCGTGCAGGAGGCAGCCAGTCAATGATACTCTCTCATCATTGATGTTTCTATCTCTCTATCTCCCTTCCTCTCTGAAATCAATAAAAAATATATTTTAAAAAAGATGAAATAGCATACATATGTAAAACTTTTTAAGTGTGTTATTGTAAAAGCATGAGTCATGACTATTGTTTTAGTTTCAAACTCAGAAAAATAATTTTATGTTTTCCTTTTCATAAAGTTTATCCTTTTTCTCATCATTTTTTGAATTTTAGATTTACTATAGAATTTATAACTCTGATTTAAATTATATTCCAATTATAAAAACTTTATACTTGCTAATACCTGCCTAAGTCTTTTAAGTAATATTTATGTGTTCATGATATAAATGTTTATATATTAAAAGCCATTCAGCATCAACTAGATTAAATAAAAGAAAAAATATATTATGAACAAATTCAATTCATTTCAGGAATGCATTGTTAATTTAACATTAAAGTATCAATCAATGTAATTTACCACATTAACAGATTAAAAGAAAAAAAATCACATGGAGATTTCAATAGATGCAGTAAAAACATTCGGTAAAATTCTATGTCTCATCACAATATAAATATAAAGCCTTAAACCAGCTAAGAAGAAAGAATCTTTAAACATTTTTGACAACAGTGTTGGAAGAGATAGCATGTAGTAGACAGAAAAGAAGTGGTCAAGGATGGAAGGATATTTACATGGGTCTGCTCCATGATTTTAGGGTCATTTCACTCCTTAGGGCCTCAGTCAGTTTCTTTCCATCAAAAATAAAGCTATTAGAAATGTTTTCTGCTACAAATGTTATCTATCTATAAATGAGAGAAGAATCCTTGCATTCTAAATAATAGAAAACTAAAATCAAGAAACTTAATTTTCCTTCCACATTAATCTTTGTTATAATTTTGGGCAAGTTACATAATGATCTTTGAAATATTTTCACCTTTAAAAATTCCCCCTAAGGTTCTTCAATATTAAAGGTATATGATATTATGTTTACTTTTTTTGGTCATGTTGCTATTTATACTTACAGGTCAAAATGCTACTGGATTAGTTTAAATCTGGGTTTGACTCCAATAAAGAAATGAATGTCCTGCTTTATGTTTAAAATTTATTTATATTTACCTTGCTAATATTTTTTCATCCTCTGACATGAGATTCAATGCTAGGCAGGTAATTCACTTATTTTCTCTCAGACCCATCCATTCTTCCATATTCTTCTTGGCCAGCTCCTTCCTGACAGGCCCTGCAGTGGGGCTCACGTGGAGACTCTGAGCTTGGGGAGAGGAGACCTGTTCCTACCTATTAGTCTCCTGTCTGCTTGGAGTTCCATGAGCATTTCCCTGGCCTTGTAGAAGCACTTCCTTCCTGGAGCAGTGGGATCATTTGCTTTTTTTTTTTTTAACATTTAAAAACATAGCTTGATTGTGGGTTTTAGAGACACCAGTGGCAACTAGCAAATGGATGTCCCCCTCTTAGAAGTGGGGTCTCAGCCCCATGGGGGGACCTTCCTCTAAGAGACACTGCACCAGGTGGACAGCATCCTCTCCTCAGAGGTCTGAGTTTCAGCTGCTTAGGGTCCCCCCCATATTAAAATTCTTGTTTTAATATGCCAATCTCTTCTATTGTTCCCTCACCTCTGGGTTAGTAGCTGTTAATTAAGTTCACTATGTTCATAATGCCTAAGAGATTTTATTTTTTTTCCCCATTCTGTTACTTAGTTAAAACATTCAAACTTAGGTAGCCATTACTTATCTTAAATTCCTTCTGCACAAAATACTAACATGGGTTCTGCCTTCTGATTGGCCTTCGATTGATAAAATTTCTTGATTTGTCAATGTTTAATATGTGGAAAGAATATGGAGCAAAGTTACTTAAATGTACATGAATAAAGCCAGAATTTGGTGTCACAGCAGACAGTGGCTTACCCTAGAGAATAGGAAATTTCAAATATTTGCACAAGTTAGATAGATGTATTGAATGTTTGCTTAGCTTTCCAAACAGCTTAGCTAAGAAAATTCTCCTTCTCCAATGTTTGTATGGATATTGTATTAGTTAATTTAGTTTCTTAAAAATGATTTCATTTTGTCGTCTCTAAGATGCCAACTTAAATTTTAATTGCACTGACAGATATGTGTTCTATTTGTTCAATATGCATTCCCTGATGTTTTAATATTCAATTTAAAACAAAGTAGAGTTTTCATTATAATTCCAATATTCAAATATAATCTCACTCTCTCCAACAAAAAACATATTTTATAACCTAATTGTATCAATCAGATTCATGGCAATTGACTTAAAAAACAACAACACAAAAGTGTACTTAAAGCCTATATAATCTTATTATACAATGTCACACCAATAAATTTAATACAAAAACCAACACACACACATATACACAAGGTTAAAGGTGTTTGTTTTTTTTTATAGATTTCCCAAACACTTTATAGTTACATAGAAGTGTATTTCTAATACTTTGTAGCTGTACTATTGAAAGATTAGCAAGGAAATCTTGATTTTCCTCTTGCAATTGCAACTTCATACTGTTCTACAAACTCCTCAAATTATGGCTTAATATGAACTAGTTGAGTCATAAAGGATTTTATCATTTATTTTTTCTCATGCATTTATTTAAGTGCTGCATCATTAATATACATAAATTAATATTTGTTATTTTCAAAATGTTTATTTGCTACTTAAACATTTGGTACTAGATGTATTTTATATAACCAATGAAATATATATTTTTATTAACATACTAGAATAAAAAGACTTTCATCAGGGCAACTGTATTTACATGTGATATTTCCTGATAACAGAACGTGACAGTTCTTTTTGAGGTTTTTTTTCCACACTCTCTTTCTTCACGCTTTTCTTTTTCAACTCCTATTTCTGGTAAATAAGTGATCTACTTTAGTAAGGCATATAAATGTACCCTTGATTCTAGCACTTTCATCAACTAGTAATAACATCTCATATTATTAAGATAATAGTTATTTTTATTATAAACTTTTTAAAAGTTTTACTTAGAAATTAAGAGTCACAACTTATAAACTCATGAACTAGTGTTTCAACAATTGTGTGACATTTCTTTCTACATCAATCCTAGTTTTGCTAGACTGTGCTCACTCACTGGTATAAATTTAATAAATTTTTTTTAAAAAATATATATTTTATTGATTCTCTACAGAGAGGAAGGGAGAGGGACAGAGAGTCAGAAACATCAATGAGAGAGAAACATCGATCAGCTGCCTTCTGCACACCCCCAACTGGGGATTTGCCTGCAACCAAGGTACATGCCCTTGACCGGAATCGAACTTTTCAGTCCGCAGGCCGACACCCTATCCACTGAGCCAAACCAGTTAGGGCTAAATTTAATAAATTTAACAAACCAAATTTCTCCTGGATAATTCTCCATCTCTACTGTAATTTACTTGAATCATTTGCATCTTGAGTCATATTTTCCAGGGGTAGTTTTCTTTTTTTTTAAGTAAAATATTTTTTTATTTAACTTTTCCCATCACCATTTATCTCCTCTATACCCTCTTCCACTTCCAAGCATCCTCCTCCACTGCTGCAATCCCCACACTGTTGTCCATGTCCATGAGTTCTCTCTTTCTCTATTTTTTCTTTTCTGTTCAATCCTTCCACCTTCCCAACCCCCTCAAGCTGCCTACCTGCTCTCAATCTATAAGTCTGTCTCTATTTTTCTGATAGTTCAGTTTGTTCATTAAATTCCACATATGAGTGAAATCATATGGTACATGTCTTTCTCTGACTGCTTTTTTCACTTAGCATGATGTTCTCCAGGTCCATCCATGCTGTCACAAAGGGTAATATTTACTTTCTTTTAATAACAAGGTAGTATTCCATTGTGTAAATGTACTACACTTTTTAAATATATTTATTGATTTCAGAGAGGAAGGGAGAGGGAGAGAGAGATAGAAACATCAATGATGAGAGAGTATCATTGATCGGCTGCCTCCTGCACGCCCCCTACTGGGGATCGAGCCCGCAATCCCAGCATGTGTCCTTGACTGGAATCGAACCCAGGACCCTTGAGTCTGCAGGTCAATGTTGTATCCACTGGACCAAACCAGCTAGGGCTGTACTATACATTTTTATCCACTCATCTACTTATGGATACTTGGGTGGTAATTTTCCGATTTAAAAAATGTCATAGTACCTTAATTATACCCATGACTGTGCTTTTCAGATAATGCATTAGTAAACATAATTATTGAGTTGATTTGCTTAGAGATATATTCCATACCAAAACATAAAAGAAAATGAAGTGACATCTTTCTCAATCTGGTATCTCCATATGTTATTGTCCTCTTTAACTTCTCTTATTTGAAAGCATTAACTTCATGCAATCAATATTCAGTGGAATTCCACTTTTAGCAATATCTGAATAGGCATTTTATTAAGCAAACTTCCTTCTGAGAAAAGTTAGTAAAACAAGGGCAAAATTAGGGGACAGGAAAATTATTTTAAAATACCATGCCAGCAAATGACAGTCTTTTTTTTTTAATTCAGAAAATGTATATTCTAATTTTTATGAATGACCTTCTGAATCAATTTCAGATTGCTAAAGTGTATCAGGAAGTGCTGCAGATGAACTCTAAGCATATTTTAAATATCTGAATTGATTTGCTTATAACCAATTTTTAACAGGTTTTCTAACAACTGTTTAAAAAAATATATTGTTTTCTTCCAATAATGAAATTCCTTATATGAGAACAAAACTCTGGGTTTTAATTTTATTGTCTTGATCAGGACCTGTCCCTGTAATATGTTCCAGAGCTCATCGTCACATCCCATCAGGATAAGTGGACCTTGCCTCCAAAATTCAGGGCATGTTGCCTATACCTTGCTTTAGAATCTGCAATAAATTATTAGCAGTGTTTAATTTTATATTTTGCTTGGATTTCATATTTATACTAGAGGCCTGGTGCACGAATTTGTGCACCAGTGGGGGGTCCCTTGGCCTGGCCAAAACCGGCTCTCTGACATTTCCCGAGGAATCCTGGATTGCAAGAGGGCACAGGCAAGGCCGAGGGACCCCACCAGTGCACAATCCAGGTCGGAGAGTGACGTGGGAGGTTGGCCAGCCAGAGAGGAACTGTGGTAGGGCTCCAGGGCTTGTCTGGCCCTTCTCACTCAGTCCCGGTCAGCCAGACCCCAGCAGCAAGCTAACCTACCAGTCAGAGCATCTGCCCCCCTGATGATCATTGCACATCATAGCACTGGTAGACTGGTTGACTGTCTGCCCCCTGGTGGTCAGTGCACATCATAGTGAGAGGTTGAATGTCCTTAGCATATCATTAGCGTATTACACTTTGATTGGTTGAATGCCCAACCGGACACTTAGCATTTTAGGCTTTTATTATATAGGACTAGAGGCCCAGTGCACAAAAATTTGTGCACTCGGCAGGGAGGGGGGTCCCTCAGCCCGGCCTGTGCCCTCTCGCAGTCTGGGACCCCTCGGGAGATAACGACCTGCTGGCTTAGGCCTGCTCCTGCGTGGCAGAGGGCAGGCCCAATCCCTAGGTGCAGCCCCTGGTCGGGCTCAGAGCAGGGCCGATTGGGGAGTTGGGGCGCCACCCCCTGTCATGCACAGAGCAGGGTGGATTGGGAGGTTGCGATGCCACCCTCAGTCATGCTTGGGGTAGGGCTGATTGGGGGGGTGGCGGCACCACCCCCTGTCGTGCACAGAGCAGGGCCCATCAGGGGGTTGAGGAGCGCCCCCCCTGTCATTCCCCC
>NW_006290031.1:1009395-1011536 GCF_000327345.1 Myotis davidii | reverse complement strand
CTTTAGCTCTGAGGCGTAGCTCCAGCTCTTAGGCCTCCACTCCTGAAAGCAGGTATCTGGTTTGTTTGGGTTCTATAATCGAAACACTGTTTCAACTCCAGCTCTGAGATGCCAGCTGGCTGAAACCTGATTTCTGGGGTTTTGTTTATCTTCTATATGTTACAATGTTTCTTAAACTGCAATCTCAGAGACCGGCAAGGCAGGCAGGGAACGTTGCAGTCCTCCGTCACTGAAGCAAGCAAGCCTCATGTTCAGTTTAAGCTGCCTGGCTGCCGGCCGCCACCTTGGCTGGCAGTTAATTTGCATAATACTCTGGTTAGCCAATGGGAAGGGTAGCGGTCGTACGCTAATTACCATGTTTCTCTTTTATTAGATAGGATTGGATATCTTTCATAATAGTCAAACTTCACAAAAGCAGATGTCACAGTGTCTCCAATACCTAGAATAGTGCATAAAATAAAGAGAAATAATCACCTAATGGATGCAACTGAAAGAGGATAGGGAGAATGAATTTTAAAGGGTATTGGCAGAATCTGTGATCAGGGGTAATGCTTGCTATAATGTATACATATTCTTATTTGTAAAGATTAATTGTGCTTCCTAGGTTAAGTATATAACACAAATAGTGCACTTGTCACTAACTGACAACTCAGTGAATCCAGGTGTAAGTTAATAAGGTAAACCTTTCCATGGTATAACCAAAGTCAGTATTTTTAGTATGTGATCCATTAAATTATTCCCCCATCCCTGCAAACATCAAACATTATAAATAATAACATAAAGTTGATTACTTTATTATTAAGAATGAAACACTTTTCGAAATATAACATAGAAAATTTAAAACAATCTCAACATTCATATTCCTATGTCAATGGACATTAGCTATCATTAGTCACACTTTAGTCTAACCTGGGTTTAATTTGAAAACAAAAGTAAATTTTATCCTGTCTCCCACCATCGAGTCTGAAACTTTTGTGATTCTGTCATGTCATTCTGTTATTGACACAGTTCTGCCTCAAAACCTCTCAGTTTTCTAAACAATAACTAGCTACTTGTCCTTCTCAGGGGAAAACAAAGTGCATAATTTTGCTCTTGTTAATTCTGATTATCTTTGGATATTGCACAGCACAATATTTCTGTTTTATGTGTCAAACAGGAAAAGATAAAGTAAAAGTAGTTTACAGTGCTCTGCCCATATGAGACAAGCAAAAAAGGGATTATAATTCATGATTACAATGCTATGCTACTCACCAATCTACATATTTTAATGTATATTTTTCATTCCTCAGATATCACTCTAACAATTGCTCATTTTAACCATTCATGAAGCTAACTCGTGGTTCCCTTCTTTATCTCCTTTCTTCTTTGTTGTACGTATAGTATTGTTTTATTAAAAACGTTTATTGTTAAAAAGGGACTAGAGGGAAGAAATTAACCAAAGAACTTATATGCATACTAGAGGCCCAGTGCACGAAATTTGTGCACCAGAGGATCGGGCCTAAGCTGGCAGGCGGACATCCTCTTGCAATCCAGGATCCCTCACTTCTTACCACCTGCCTGCTCGCTCGTTACCGTTCAGCTCACTGCTCCTTAGAGGCAGGCTCCTTAACTTGGCTCACTGCTCCTTAGCGGTTCCTTGGAGGCGGGAGAGGCTCGTGCCACAGCAGCTGACCCCAGCTTTGGCTGAGCAGTGCTCCCCCTGTGGGAGTACACAGAACACCAGGGGGCAGCTCCTGCATTGAGCGTCTGCCCCCTGGTGGTCAGTGAGCATCATAGCAACCAGTAGTTCTGGTCGTTCTGCCGCCATAACGATCACTTAGTCTTTTATTATATAGATACTAGAGGCCCGGTACACAAACATTTGTGCACTCGGTGGGGAGAGGGGGTCCCTCAGCCAGGCCTGCGCGCTCTCCCAGTCTGGGATCCCTCGGGAGATAACGACCTGCTGGCTTAGGCACGCTCCCGGGTGGCAGAGGGCAGGCCCAATCCCTAGGTGCAGCCCCCTGTCACACACAGAGCAGGGCCGATCAGGGTGGTTTGGCTCAGCCCCCTGTCACGCACAGAGTAGGGCCCATCAGGGTTCCCTCCTCTTCCCCCGCATCACCCACAGAGCAGGGCTGATCAGGGGGTTGGGGTGCCGC
>NW_006290031.1:1007733-1009331 GCF_000327345.1 Myotis davidii | reverse complement strand
GCTGCTGAAAGCAGATTTCTGGCCTTTGTTTACCCTTCTGTATTTGAAACAATGTTGCGGTCCTGCTGGCTGAAGCCCGGGGTTTTGTTTTGCTTCTATTTTTGTAACATAGTTGCTTAGAGTGCAGTTGAGAGGCCAGCAAAGCAGGCAGGGAAGCTTTGGCTTCCTCCGTCACTAAAGCAGGCAAGCCTCATGTTAGTTTCAAGCTGCCTGGCTGCCGGCCGCCATCTTGGCTGTCAGTTAGTTTGCATATCTTGCTGATTAGCCAATGGGAAGGGTAGCGGTCGTACACCAATTACCATGTTTCTCTTTTATTAGTGTTAGATGCATAACCCATGGACAGTCAATAGTGGATGAAGGCCTGGGGTGGGGACAGGTGCAGGGGGGAAGGGATCAATGGGGAAAAAGGGGGGCATCTGTAATACTTTCAACAATGAATATAAATAAAAATATTACTATCAACCATATATCAAGACATTTTAAACTTGCTAGCAAGCAGGAAGGTGAAGGGAAAAATTATTTGAGGATATTTATATAATCAGCTAATTTTAAGAAAAAGAAACCTTGCATTTTCAATTCACAAGTTCTTACAAGTCCCATGTCCGTATTGGATTTTACATAGGCGTTCTGGGGCTAGATAGTGAGACGCCAGGTGTATGAACTTCTACTCTGGAAGCAAAATGAACACAGAGAAGAAGCAAATGAGAAGGCCACATCTGTGTCTCAAATTGGAATAACAGGATTTCATCCCCTATCAGTTGGATCCAATAGGGCTGACAAGCATGAAGGCAGGAAATGGTGTCACACAGAGATCATAAGCAGAGCACCAACCAGTAAGTTCTCAAATTAAAGAGGCCACCACCATTTTTTTCAAGCTGCAAAAAATGAGGCAAAAAAAACACATTTTGCTCAGTAGTTTTAGAACAGTTTTTTTCCCCTCAATAGCCAACAACACGATTTTTGTATATGCTGCCTCATTTTTTTGTTGATAGGTCTGCATTTTCCATTAAGAACTTTATATTAGGTATGTTTCTGCAATCTATAAATAGACAGCCAACTTTCAGCATTATTAGTGTTAATTAAATCTCAGTTAAGATTTTAATACAGAGTATCTTTTACCCCAAGATTTTACTAGAAAAAATATTATTAAATTATCCTAATAGTCTACTTCATTTAACCTTAACATTTTCCATTTTTTTGTATTTATGTAACTGAAAACTTATAGAATCATTTTTAATAAGACATAACAGGGGGAACCGAAGATGGCGGCATAGGTTAACACCAGAGATTGCTGCCTTGAACAACCAATTCAAATTAAGCTTGAACCAGGGAAAGGACAACATCCAGAGCCACAGGAGGGCTGGCTGAGTGGAAATTCTACAACTAGGAGTAAAGAGAATATTATATCCAGACTCAGAGGAGCCGCAGTGCTGAAGTGAAATTCTCAGGTACCGAGTGCGCGCGGAGCGGGGCTGGCGGCGCGGAGGGCGCGAGTGTTTACAATTGGGAGGGAGTCGCGGACTTTGAGCTCCAGATCCGGGCGAGTCGCTGGGGACGCAGATTCAAACGGGAGAGGCAGGACTGTCTGGCCCCAGTTG
>NW_006290031.1:1000164-1006885 GCF_000327345.1 Myotis davidii | reverse complement strand
CCTGCAACCAAGATTACTTTATCCAGCAAAGCTATCATTCAGAATAGAAGGTCAGATAAAGAGCTTCACGGATAAGAAAAAGCTAAAGGAGTTCATCACCACCAAACCAGCATTATATGAAATGCTGAAAGGTATCCTTTAAGAAGAGGAAGAAGAAAAAGGAACTCTTGCCATTTGCCACAACATGGATGGAACTGGAGAGCAGATAAATACCACATGATCTCACTCATTTGTGGAATATAAGGAACAACATAATCTGATGAACAAGGACTGATCCAGAGACGGAGAGGCATTGATTGGATTGTCGGGCTTTGGAGGGAGGGTGGGGGAGGGGAGGGTAAAGGGGAAAGAGCAACCAAAGGACTTACATGCAGGCATAGAGGCCTAACCAATGGACACGGACAACGGGGGGGTGGGGGTGGTGGTGGAGGATGATGTGGGGACAGGGACACATATGTAATATCTTAATCAATAAAAAATATATTAAAAAAAAAGACATAACCATTCTACCATACTTTCCTCATTTTTGATTATTTTTGTTTCCTTTATCTTGCAATTGGAAGCATCTATTGGCAGAAAATAAAAACAATATTTTATCTGATCTAAATTTTTCTTAGGTTTTTAGGTATATTTTTAATATTGAAAGATGGAATTTTAGAATACTTACTGAGTTTACATATGAAATCATATAAATATATGTACACCATTCATCATGGATAAGACATTTTGGGACAGTTTTGTGAGAAAAGTATTTTTCACCATATTGTATCTTTCTAGGTTTACCTGTTTCAAAATCTCCTGTAGCCTTTGGTTAATATGTATATTCACCCAGAGTTTAAATGCAGTGATTATGAGGGTAGAAATCTTCATGTTTTAATAGTAATTTTACATAGTAAAGTTTGAGAATTATATTCTTAATATTTTTCATATTTCAAATTCAAATATATAATCTACATTGCCCACTTGAATCATTTTTAATAATAAAACCATTAATAATACAAAAATAAACATTTTAAAATGAGTTAAGGCAGAATGATCAATATATTTCTCCAGGAAAGGGAGTTCTATTAGATGGCATAAAGTTATAAAAAATTTTTAAATTATGGGTTTTCAGTATTTTGTAAAATTAATATTCAAAATAATAAACAGATAAGTAGCACTTATGCCTTACATATATGGCCTTGTTCTAAGTGATTTGCATATATCACCTTCCTTATTCTTCACACCACCCAGGGGGGTTTGTATATATCTTATCCCTGTTTTATGGAGGAGAAAACTGAAATACAGAAAGTTTAAGGAATTTACCATATGCAAAAAAGAACAATGATGGCTCCCTGTGCTCTCCAATTTATGTTCATTGCCCAAGTGGAATAACATTAAAATAGTCTAATAATTTTGCATACAAGATCTATGTACAGTATGAGGCAAAATTAGGTTCACATTTGTTCATATGGAAAATAATACAATAAATAATGAATAATAATAGAATACACTGTGTTTTACTTACAACTATAAACCTATTTTGCCCTACCCTATATGTGGAAACTAATTTATATTTTAAAATTATATATCATACATAAAAAAGAAATAGTTTTCTGAAAACAGTACAAGTATAATACTTCATGATAGTTTTACAATGGTTATTATTTATTTAACTATACCTACTTTGTAGAAAATAATGTTCATAAAAAGTATTAGTATAATGTAAATGTCTAATAAGTTATTTTCTAACCATCCTCAAGATATTAACTCAAGTAATGATTTATCATCATTATTTAAGCATTAATTTATTTACTTTGAATTTTTAAATGTATTTTTATTGATTTCAGAGAGGAAGGAAGAGGGAGAGAGAGATCGTAACAGCAATGATGATAGAGAATCATTGATGGGATGCCTTCTGCACAACTCCTACCGGGGATTGAGCCTGCAATCTGGGCATGTGCCTTGACAGGGAATCGAACCTCAACTTCTGGTTCATAGGTAAATGCTCAACTACTGAGCCACACCGGCCAGGCTTTACTTTACATTTTGAATGTAATGCTTTAAAAGGGGTTTGAGATAAACCACTTAGTAAAACTTGTGATAAAAAAGTTAAAAGTGATATGTGAGGGAAAAGGAAATACTGTTTTAATTATATCTGAGAAAGGAGGAGGTGTTAGAAGACATTAATAGACAAATTAAGCATCAACAGTAAGGTCCCAAGGGCATGAGAAGGATGAAAAACAGTGAAACATTTCTTAAAATAATCAACGTTATTATGGAACAAAGTGAAAATGTCATCTGGGTAAAATAGTCATAGTTTGTTCAAATTAAAGTTTATGTTTTATTAAATTAAGCATTTGGAAAATGCATAATAAAGAATCACATTTTTTTATTGATTTTGTAAACAAATCATTGTAGTTTCATAATTTTCCCAAAGGCTAGTAAATTAGATATTGCAAAGTCCTAGAAGTCAATTAATAATAATAAAACACCACCATTACTGCTGATCACATATTCAAAGTTCTACTGATCCTCATTAAAAACTTTCTGGACCCAAAGAGGGTTTTACAAATATTTTGATACAAATTGCTCTGACCATTTGGCTTAGAAACCTACCTCCACTGAGAGGAATAATGAAAAGAAATAAAAGGCTATTCTGGCAAGTTTAGCTATAGCTTCTCTCTGATTTTAGTCCCGTGGACTATACAACTGCCTAAATATCCTATATAATAAAGAGGTAATATGCAAATTGACCATCACTCCAACACACAAGATGGCCGTCCCCATGTGGACACAAGATGGCCGGCAGGGGAGGTCAGTTCTGGATGATCAGGCCAGCAGGGGAGGGCAGTCAGGAGGGACCAATTCTGTAAGGGAGGGCAGTTGTGGGCAATCAGGCCTGCAGGGGAGGGCAGTGAGGGGTGACCAGGACAGCAGGCGAGGGCTGTTAGGAGCAATTGGGCCATCAGGGGAGCAGTTAGGTGTTGATCAGGCTGGCAGGGAGTGGTTAGGGGGAGATCAGGCTGGCAGGCAGGCAGGCAGTTGGGAACCAGCAGTCCCGGATTATGAGAGGGGTCCCAGATTGGAGAGGGTGCAGGCTGGGCTGAGGGACACACCCCCTGCACGAATTTTGTGCACCGGGCCTCTAGTATATAGTAATGAAAGCGTAATATGCTAATTAGACCAGACATCCTTCCTTCCGGGCCACCTTCTGTATGAAGCCAGGGCTACAAGGGAAGCCTGGGTCCCGGGTGCCAGAGGGAAGCTGGTGCCAGCAGCCAGGGGAAGGAAGGCTTACTCTTGCAAGAATTTAGTGCATCAAGCCTCTAGTTTACTTATAATTGTTTTAATTTTTGGTAATTTGTGACTTTCAAGGAATCTGTCCATTTCAACCAAGCTGTTAAATTTAGAGATGTACAGATTTTTTTTACCATATTATCTTTCTATTTTTTGAGTGTCTGCAGGATCTGTGATATATTTGCCTCTGTAATAATGATGTTTCTCGTTATTTACATATTTTTTAGTTTTCTCCCTCAGCATGGTGTTATTTTTGTTCTTTAACATTTTACATTGTACCTACTGAACAGAAAGAATAAACGATCACCACCTTAATTCTTTAGGGAATGAGCTGAATAAGGTAAGGTTTAGTCTACCTACCTCTGGATTATCTCCAGAATTAAGGAATAACCTTCAGAAATTCCAACTGTGAGTCCAGACATTCACTGGGGTTCCTTCTGAGCTGTATAGCTTGTATCATTGGGGTTGAAAGAGTTCCAGAATTTCTGCTCTGTTTTTAGGAAGCTTTTTACTTCTTAGTCTTGTATAGCTTCTGAGTGCAGCCCATGTTTTGAGGGCAAACAGATGAGTGACACATGACATTCTCTGTTCCGCTTTTCTCCCTAGGCTCCTCATCCTTCTAATTTTCAGTATCATTTCACAAACCCTCTCACATATTTGTTTTTTCTCCACATCTTCATATTGGCCCTCAGCTAAGGAAACCCAGATCCTGAGCCTCTTCTATAGCAGACAGAATTGGCAAATGTCTCAGGAAAAATGCAGGTACCTTCGGGCAAGAAGTCTTCACACTTCTTTTTTTTTTTTTTTAAATATATTTTATTGATTTTTTACAGAGAGAAAGGGAGAGGGATAGAGAGTCAGAAACATTGATGAGAGAGAAACATCGATCAGCTGCCTCCTGCACACCCCCAACTGGGGATATGCCTGCAATCAAGGTACATGCCCTTGACCAGAATCGAACCTGGGACCCTTCAGTCCACAGATCGATGCTCTATCCGCTGAGCCAAACTGATTAGGGTTTCACACTTCTTTATCATTCACCATCGGCCCCTTGTTCATGGTCCTTCCTTTCAAATTCTAATTTCTCCACCAGATATCTGATGTCTTCAAACACACAAACAAATAATTATATAATAACACAATTAATAATGATATGTATTACATATCATGATTGTAAACAACTATTACTAGTTTGTGTGTTATTGTTATTCTAGAGCAGCGGTTCTCAACCTGTGGGTCACGACGCCTTTGGGGGTCGAACGACCTTTCACAGGGGTTGCCTAAGACCATCGCAAAACACATATATAATTACATATTGTTTTTGTGATTAATCACTGTGCTTTAATTATGTTCAATTTGTAACAATGAAACTTGGGGTCACCACAACATGAGGAACTGTATTAAAGGGTCGCGGCATTAGGAAGGTTGAGAACCACTGTTCTAGAGTGTACTTAGTTAAAAAAAAAAAAAGACTTCCTGTAAAACATTATACTGTATTATGACAGGAACAGCCTCATTCATCTAATGTTTACTGTATCTCTTAATTACACCATTTTTGTGTGTGCTTGATTTAATCTCATGTTGTTTTGTCCAGTAACATGCTACAAAGGCTTGTAGCCTGGGAGCAAAAGGCTACCATACAACCTACATGTATTAGTAGACTATACTAACTAGGTTTGTGTAAGTGCTCTCCATGATGTCCACACAATGACAAAATTGCCTAACAACTCATTTCTCAGAAATGTATCCTCCTAGTTAAGTGACATAGGAGTGTACCACACAAAAACACATCCACACACATTTTACTTGATTTTTGCCTCTTTAAAATGCTTTTAATTTCTACCTTCTGATGCTTATTTGGTGCAGTTCTTATTTATCTTCATAAAGTCCTAAACTAACAAGATTAATGGATACTTTGGCATAAATTTTTTGTGTGCTCTGACTAGTTTCAAAAGCCAAATTTTAAGTTAATATTTTAACAAGTATGCTCTTCTTGGGTTTTGTACTTTTGTATAGTGTCAAGATAATGAATGACCATATTAAGGACATTTCTACATGTCTCATTGAGGATATAACATACCAAATTAATTCTCATCAGAGTCCAGATGAAGAAAACTGTTTTTCTGAAGGTACTGTGAGTCATCTTATTAGAAAGTAAGATGAGTAGAACTCACTTGATGCACTTTTTTACAGACTGCGGAAGGCTCTGAGCTAACTTTTAGAATCAAGAGTTTATGCTTAGGTCATCTAATTATTTTTTAGTAAATTTAGCTTTTTCTCCCTTTATTATTTATGCTTTGCCCTTTAGTCTTTATTTTCAAGGTTTTTGCTGTGTCCCTGATATTATAATCAGTCTAACTGTATTTTAATTTACTCTATGGCTCTGTAAGAGAAAATTTTTAAAACAATTTTTATATTGGTTACATAGAACTAGAAAATGTGTATCTCTACAGTTTCTTGAAAAATTACCCATATGGCTAACAAACAAATTGTATTACGTTATGCAAATTTTAAACAGAAATACTCATTTTTAATCCAAATGAGAGTATTTCAATTTAGACTAATTTAGAATAGTTTTCCAAATTATCTAATTAACCAGAGGGGAAATAATTGTTAGTTTTTATTTCCTTATTTTAAATCAATTTAAAAAACATACAAAATAACTAAAAATAAGAAAGATAATAAATGTCATTTACATACATTCCCATCAACTACACTCAAACAAATGTAGAATATCTCTGTTTTAAAATTAAACATATTAACAAAATTTCATATTTTCAAAATTTCATAGTTTTAATTGAACTGTTTTGTCTTTATGCAAACTATTCGTCTTGGCAGACTCATAGAAATGTTGTCAAATTTGGCCATCAAAGTTAATATTCTCTTGTTCCATGAGTAGTTACAACAAATAGCTTTTCATATCCTCATTATCTTTTGGTTTGTTTGTTGTTTCTTAACACTCTTAAATACTAATTAATATGGCAGTAAATCTATACTTGTTTGTTCTTTCCAAAATTAGGCTTTTGTGGATCCCTGTGGCAATTTCTTATTATAAAAGGCTGAAAGTAATGATTTGTTTTCACAGAAGTTATGTGTAATATATTTTAGAAGATACAAGCTTCTGTATAAAGCCCTAAGTAGAATTTATTAGTCCTTGCTTTACTTTCCTATAATATAGCCATTAACCATATGTGGACATTTAAATTAAAATTAATTAAAAGAAAATAAATTAAAAAATCAGTTCTCTGTGTTACTAGCTATATTTAAATGCTCCATAATGAATTGGGGCCAGCTGCAATTAAATAGGACAACACATGTATGCAACATTTTTATCATCAGGAAAAGTCCTATTGACTAGCACATGACTAAATGATTTCTATTGAGAGTTTCTGTTCAATAGCATGACTTTGCATAACAGCATCATACAAAATAATAAGCTTGC
>NW_006290031.1:997362-1000147 GCF_000327345.1 Myotis davidii | reverse complement strand
TGAGGACTTTTTAGATTGTTAAGAATATATTTATAAAGCTCCATAAAATTCAACATAAGCAACGCATATTTTTTATTTTTATTTTTACTAATTTCTCTTGTGAAAAAGTTCTATTTTGGTTTTTCAGAACAAAACTGGCTTCTTTAAAGTTTCAAATTTTTCAAGAGAATGCTTTTCTTTAAGTACACATACATACATTCTAGAAAGTTTATCATCTTGGAAAGGTTTCAGTGCTTACCAGTTTAGAAGCAAGATGTATGCCTAAATAGAGAAAATATCTTTAAGGTAATTCATAGTTAAGGGATTGTGTTAGATACTTTTTCTGAGGGTGATTTGTAGCTATTATAGAATACCTATGCAACCAAACCCAAACCTATATGAATGTTATTGTCTTCACAAATCTCCATTCAAATATCTTTTAAGTTCAACATAAAATATTCTTCTTTTACCTCTATATTTCATTATAGAGGGAAGATTCATTATTCTTTCACTCACCCATTTATTCAGCCAAAAATGTGTTGAAAACAACTGAGAAAGCATTGTGAGGGTTATCCTATATAATAAAAGCCTAATATGCTAAGTGCTTGGTCATCTAGTTGGCCACTCAGCCAATCAAAGTGTAATATGCTAATGATATGCTAAGGCTGCTCAACAGTTCACTATGACATGTACTGACCACCAGGGGGCAGATGCTCTGATAGGTAGAATAGCTTGCTACTAGGGTCCGGCCAATTGGGACTGAGCCAGATGGGCTGGACATGCCCTGAAGGCCTCCCGCAGTCCCTCCCCAGCTGGCCAACCTCCCGCATCCCTCCTCAGCCCTGATCATGCACCAATGGGGTCCCTCAGCCTGACCTGAGCCCTCTCCCAATCTGGGACCCCTCGGGGGATGTCAGAGAGCTGGTTTTGGCTTGATCCTGCAGGCCAGGCCAAGGCACCCCACTGGTGCATGGATTTGTGCACCGGGCCTCTAGTGAATAATAGATATAGAACTATCCCTTTGAAAGTCTTATAATCCTATATGCAAATTCAGATATGTAAACACACCCATACACATATATAGAATTGAATATAGGAAGAGTAAATTGCCATAGGAAGAATTTGTAATATATATATATATATGGCAAAAATAGGTTTATAGTTGTTCATATGGAAAAGGACATTAATAAATAATAATGCAAGAATAAACTGTGTTTTTCATACTCACAACTATAAACCCACACATATATGTATATCTTAACACGTTGCCTGGTACAAGGAAAATTCCATGTCAATTTACTATTATTTATGTTATAAATTGAGAATTCAAAGAAGAGGAGTTTATTAATAGGTATGTAGCCTGTCAGTTATGTAGATTTAAAGTCTGATTTGAGCCTTAGCCAGTTTGGCTCAGTGGAGAGAGCATCGGCTAGCAAACTGAAGGGTTAATAAATAAATAAATAAATAAATAAATGGCTTGAAGTAGGTACCTAAGAAGGTGTCCAGCAGCATATTAAAAGTACAAATAAGGGGAAAAAATGCAGTCAACCATTTGTCCATTCAAGGGAAAGACTGATGGAAAATGAAGGCTAAGATGGAACAATGCTAAATATACTTCTCTAATATTAGTAAGATAATAAGAAGCTTGATTTGTCTTTAAATTCTTCAAATAAAACAGATAACTACTATTATTTCCAACATACCCCTTCTTGGTGTGGCTCCAGAAACATGGGAAACAATTCATCATCTTCCTTCCTAAAACTTATTCTTCATTCTGTGTTTCCTACTCAGTGGTTTAAGACAGAAACTCAGAAGTTATTTCAAATTCTTCCTGATCATTCATCTTTAACAGGACATTAAACCTTCAGTCTTATTGCATCTATGTTCTAAACCTCTCTGGAATCTGTCTTGTCCCCTTTGCCCTGCCTTTATTTTATTTCGTGTCATATGCCTCTTCTGCCCTATTTATTCCCAATTGACAGCAGAATACTCAGACTTCTAAACAAGTCCCCCAAGTCTTGTGTTCCTTTACTTGACTATGTCAGATAAACAGGCTTCGCAATGCCTGCTCTGCTCTACCACAGCAGTAGGCATGAGGTTAGATTAACGCACTCCTGACAAACAGCAGGCTTCTCCCAGCAACAAGTGTATATTTCTTTGAAGAGTAGTAGAGAATGTACAACAACATTATTTTCAGAGAAACAGCATAGAGAGTTCCCATGTCTTCCAGTTCCAGACACAGCATCGA
Organism: Myotis davidii; assembly: GCF_000327345.1. Classification (NCBI taxonomy): domain Eukaryota; kingdom Metazoa; phylum Chordata; class Mammalia; order Chiroptera; family Vespertilionidae; genus Myotis; species Myotis davidii. The sequence goes on along the minus strand of NW_006290031.1, from coordinate 997,920 downwards.
TAATTCAGACACCCCAATATGGGACATGTTTGCTAAAGTGTGACAAGTATGGGCAGACACAAACTATTTCAGCTCAGAGAAGCTGTCATTTCGAGGATCTCTTAATATTTCATGCTAAGGTAGGCATTCAGTCCCTTCAGGGGAAATGGACTAATTCTTATTCTCTGGTTTAGTTGTATCTTATAATTTGTGTAATTTCCTACATAATAAATTACCTGACAAAGAGTACATAAAAAATTGTACATGAATGTTCGGAGTAGTGTTATTCATTATAGTCTAAAAGTGGAAACAGCACAGATGTCCGTCAAGTTGGATGAGTTTTGACAAATGTTTACAACCATGTAAGGACAACACCAGTTGAGATATAGAACATTTTAATTCACCCCCAAAAATCACTTTTGCAGTTGATTTCTCTACACCCATCCCAGGAAACTGACTGGCGCCATTTTTTAATTGCAGAATAGGTGGGACTAAGGTTTCTGTGTGAACATGTCTTATTGGAATTTTACATATATGTATACATACATATATACTATATACTATACACTGAGAGGCCAG
>NW_006290031.1:988202-997105 GCF_000327345.1 Myotis davidii | reverse complement strand
AGCTTGAAGGGTTGTACTCATGCATGTGGGGTGCATGTTTCATGCTGTTTCCGCCAAATTCTCACTCCGCCATCTGCATGATGCAATTGGAAATGTGATTCATCGGACCACATGACTTTTTTCCAAAGCTCGACTGTCCAATCCTTGTGTTCCTGTGCGAATTGGAGACATTTTATCTTGGTAACTTCAGACAGCAAAGGTGTTCGAACAGGCCTTCGGCTTCCATATCCCACACGATGCAGTGTAGGGCTAATTTGCCTACAAACGTCAGGTGGTCATAATAATCTGGCCACTCAGTGTATAATATATCATATATCATATATCATCATATGTAATGACATGTCATATGAAAATGTATATTTTACAAATCCTAAATTTCATATAAACATAAGAAAATCAAGAAAGAGGAAAACATTATAATTCTGTTGCAAAAGTGAGATATTAATCAACATAGAGATATTACAAGTGGAATCAAATGACATCATAATGAAATTAAGAATGAAAAATGATGATAGGCAGAATCCAAAGCTAGGGTGACATTTCACCGACCAACATTGGGAGAGAAGAGGTGGTGATATAATCAAACAGTTTTGTTTGTAGATTTTGCCACATTATAAAAGTGTTTTCTGCTGTTACATATGAGCCGTTCCTACAAATAAATGTTCCTAAATTTATAATCCTAGGACATTATGGGTAGTATTAGAAGAAATAACAAATTTTAGAACGAAAAGATTTCTTTCAATAGGCAATTTGACTCATCATCCTATATAATAAAGAGCTAATATGCTAATTAGCCCACATGGCAGAATGACTTCTGGAACGACCTTCCGGAAGGACCAGTCAGTGGGGGGTGGGGCCACAGGGCTGCAAGGCTGCCGGGGCCACGAGGCAGCTGGGGCTGCAAGGGCCAAGCCCCTTGCACAATTTTTCTTGCATCGGGCTTCTAGTTTGGTATAGTTACCTTAACTTTGCTAGATAAGAATGCTAAGATACTCAAGTATCCCCAAAGCACTACATGAAGATTGCATAACCCTGACACCAAACTTCACATAGGATTGTAGAGAGAATAAACTCTATAAGCCGATCTCACTTATAAGACAAAAATTATAAGAAAAATATTAACAAATGGAAACAAGCAATATATAAAAACAGATCTATTGAATTTGGGTTTATACCATGACTGCAAGTGGTTAAACACTAGAAAATGAATCAGCAGAAAAATTATTTAGCAAAATTAAATTTGCAGAAAAAATAATTTGATATAATTAGGCACCTACTCATGATAAAAATGATTCTTTAAAGCAGGCGTTTAAAATGTGTCACACCATGGAGCACACACCCACGACTCCTGTGTTTCTGCTGTTACAATGAGAAAAGGCTTCCCAGAGCAGCTGCTGCTCCTTCATCCAAGACCCGCATTTAGCTAAGTTGCTCTACCACTGCCCAGCTGCACTCACATTTGAAATAAATGTTAGGTCCTGTACTTGGTAGTTATGCAGTGAAAACTACTAGAAACATTTCTATCTTTCTCTTCCCAGCTTTCTCTACCAGCGAAAACTACTAGAAACTTTTTGGGTTCTAAGCTTGGTGGTTATGCAATGAAAACTACTAGAAACTTTTTTATTTTTCTCTTCCCACCTTTCTCATTATTAAAACTCTCTTTAACTCAGAAATTTTGTGCTTTCCTTGCTTGTGATTGAATGCTTTTTAAATGTATGCTGAGATTATAACAAATGCTTTCCATATATAATAGGTTTAGAACTTATTCCTTTGTTCTTTTATGTCTCTTCCACCTTTATTTCTTCTTTTCCATAGTTTTTAATATATAACATGTTATTTTGAAATATATAATTTAAACTATATTACTATGAAAGTTATTTCCATTCAGTGAGTAATGAATGGTGTTTAGGGAAGTTGAAATATATTAAAATAGAGTTCCTTGTATATACGAGATAGGTTATACAATCTATTTTTAATTTGACTCTCTCTAAAATAGTTGTCTAAAGGATAAAATCTTAATTTTGAATATGATTCTTTAGTGTATATAGTTGTCACATGTTTATACTGAGTATAGGTTAATTATATATAAAGATAAGAAGAAGAAAAATTAAGCCATGAAAAGTTTTCAAAATCTATATAGATTTTACATCACTTAAAGTAGAAATTTGACATAAGCAAACAATGTCAGAGGATATGAAAAGGACTACTAAATTTCACTATGGTCTCATGGTTTTGAGAATTCTCAAATAATTTATAACTTAATTGAACTACTCCTTTGTTAGTAATGTGTTTTAATTTTTATTTAGGGCTCATGAGATAATTATTAACTTCTCTTTATATATTGATCGTCTATACTAATAAAAGCTTAGGTGGCCCTCACGCACAACGTTGTCACAAGATGGCCACCGCAAAGATGGCTGTCACAAAGATGGCTGTCACAAAGATGGCCACCACAAAAATGGCAACACGCACAGCAGAGGCAGGGCCTGGCAGAGGAGGTGGGTTGTGGCAGGGGAGGACAGTTGTGGGTGATCAGGCCAACAGGGAAGGGTAGTTGGGGGCAATCAGGCCAGCAGTTAGGTGTCAATCAGGCTGGCCAGGGAGCAGTTAGGGGGCAATCAGGCAGGCAGAAGTGGATAAGGGCCGATCAGGCAGGCAGGCAGTTGAGCGGTTAGGAGCCAGCAGTCCCAGATTGTTAAAGGGATGTCCAACTGCTGGCAGTTGGACATTCCCCAAGGGGTCTCAGACTGGAGAGAGTGCAAGCCGGGCTGAGGGACACACTCTCCATCCTGCCTGCCCCCGTCCCCCGCCCCCCGTGTGCAGAAATTTTGTGCACTGGGCCACTAGTTTAAAATATAATGATCAATAAAAATGGATTATTATTTTAAAATTTTTGATTATATTTGTGTCCTCAATGATGCAGCTTTCTCTCAAATCTGATCATTCAATGGTTTTAAATAATTTTCATTTTCTTAATGACTCCTAAAATTATTTCTTTATTTTACGTATTTTATATTAAGTATTTTTTAAAAAATTCATTGCTGATTTTTTTTTTTTTAAATCCTCACCCGAGGATCTTTTTCCATTGATTTTTAGAAAGAGTGGAAGAGAGAGGGAAAGACAGAGAGAAATATCAATGTGTTTCTATCATATCATTTGGTTGCCTGCCCTGCCGGGGAGGAGCCCGAAGTTCATGCCCTTGATCAGAATCAAACCTAGACCGTTAGGTCCACAGGCCAACACTCTATCCATTGAGCCAAACCAGCTAGGGCCATTGCTAAATTTCTTAATCATCCTATCTTTAATATAATAAACAAATATTTACTCAGTCTCTTGTGTTGTATCAGCTATTGTTGTTTGAGTGGTTGGGATAAGCCAGTAAATTAGTCACAGTCCCTCCCCCTGTTGTGCTTACATTGCATATAAAATTTCAATCTAGAGGCAATTTCAATGGTAACTAAGGGAATAGAAAGAACCTGTCTGTAATACCTGCCTCTGAAACTCATAGCTGAATGGTTGTCGAAAAGTTATGTACATTCCCTGTACCTTAGGTTGCCACAAATAAGTGGATTTGGGGGTTTAATAAATAAATATGGGCAAAAAATTTACACAGTTCCTACTATTTTGGTGTTATTACTGAGACAGACAATAAACATAATGCATAATTGGGAGTATCAGGGTAGATGGCAGGGATGCAATTTTTGTTAAGATATTTGGAGTAGAGCTCACTGGGAATGTGTCATTTAAGCAAATAATTGAGGGAGGTGGGGGAAATAGTTATTTATGGGGGAAATCATCCTAGACAATGGGGACAGCCATTTGCAAACCCCTGAGTTGTGTGTGAGGAACAATGAGAAAGCCAGATGACTAAATCACCGTGTGTCAGAGAAAAGATAGTAAGAGATGAAGTCAGGGAATTAATAAAGCCCAGATACTGTAGGGTTATATGTTACATGAGGATCCATGGAGGAGATTTAGGAAGGAAGCATCAACTTAGCTATCCTCTGAAATGGACTGTAAGGGAAACAGAAGTAATTAGGAGCTATAACAGTAATCCACCTGAATATGACTGGTACTCAGACAAGAGAGTCAATTACGTACTGAAAAGCAATTGTCTTCTAAAATAAATGTTTATTTTGAATTTTCAAATTATTAATTAAAAGTAACTCTGATTAATGAGTTCTAGGAATTAAATGACCAATTGAAGAAGTATAGCAGGGACAAAAACCATAAAGAGAACAAAGCTTTTAGATTTTAAACCTACTCTCAGTGTTGCCTCTACATGTAATTCTGTTCCTCCTAGGAAGTTTGCATCCTTCCTCTCTCATCCACATGCTCCCCAAACTTCTGTTCTGCATGGACATTAAATTTTCTGCCCTGATCTTAGTATAGACCTGGGCTCCAGGATCTACTGGATTTTGTGTTTATTCCCCTAGATGTGTGTAATTTATGTTTTAAAAATATTATGTCTATTTTTTTAGAATGCAGGGATGGTGATGTATACATTTCTGCACTTCCTTCTGACCTCTGTGATTTTTGGAGCTTGAGTGGAGACATTTTGGGTCAGGTAGCTAACATTATTCTATGATAACAAGAGAACAAAAGCTATTAAAAGCATGATTGATAAATGGTCAGAATGATTATAAGGTAAGAGCCCATGGGTATGAGACAGAAAGATCAAATTAAAAATGATTATGAATTTTTAAAATGCTAGACATTCAAAATAATAGAATGTGTTATGAATATCTACATGATGATAAATTAAATACACATGTAAGTTTGTAAAAATTCTAACCACAAAACACCATTTAGAAAATTTAAATGGCACTACATAAAATTGAATATTGGAATTGTTTTCTGTCAGTTTGAATTTTTAACTTATAATATCAAAAACAAGTATGCACATTTAGATTATAATTTTTTAATGAATTCTACCAAATTTCAGAAAAAAATTAGTAACCCTACATTTTTTTTTCAGTATTAAAAAAGGATAAAATATTCCCAACTCACTTTCTCCCTTAACACTCTTAGACTCAGTTTCTGCTTGTATTGTTTTTGTGTTTTCCCCTCTCAGACAGATATTATTTTTCCAATGAAGGAAGAATATCTTCCTGGTTTCCTAGACCTGGTCAGATTGTTCTCATCAATTTTAGGTTCGAGGCTCTTCCAGAGATGCAGAAGAGGGAAAGTAAAGATAATTGCAAAGAACTATTTTTTTTTTTTTATTATCTGACATCTTAGTTACCCTTGAGAATTAGATGGGGGATAGAGGAGTCTTCCCTCATGCAGTGGCAACAGCATCTAACTCATGTGATGAAGCCTATGGGGAAAGGTCCTTTCTTTTCTATATAAACCATGAAGAATCAGCTACATGACACTAACGTTTTTAGGCTGTCTGATTTTGGCCTTTCTTTAACTTAACTTATTAATATTTCTCCAAAGGATTGAATTTAAATCGCCACTCGGCATATATTTCCAGAGTAACTCTACAGTTCTTGATTAGGCTCACAGAATACTATTTAAACCTTGCTTTTCTTTCACTTTGTTTAAGGCAAAAAAATTGTGAAGCATAGGCGAACTCATTTCTTTGAGTTCTGCTAAATGATTTGTTTCATTTGGGATTCGTAAATTATAAACCCCATTTGTAAGAGAACAATCTGATCATAGCTGTGCTGCTCTGCAGTTTAAATTAGAATTTTGGAAATCTGAGGACGTAAATTAAAGCTCATACCCAAGGTAACACAAAACCCTCCACTCTATACTCACAAAGAGAGTAATTATATATGAGAACCTGAAATTAGAAGCTGAAATTAGAGCTATATTTATTCAGTCCCAGAGAACAGCTATTTTTTTTTAGACCTCATAATAAAATGATTCCAGGTAAGATAATATACATGTCAGAGCAATTCTGTGCCACAGTTTCTCAGCTCTTATTTTTTTCTCAAATATATGGGATCCCTTTAAAACTCCCTTTGTTACTAAAAAAAATGTTTTAAATTATTTGTAGAAATGCAATATTTGACAGAAGGTTTTCCCTTACATTTAGAAAAAAGTAAAAGTGCTATGTTTAAATAAATCTCCTTTTAGTTATATTTAATATTCCTAATAGCAAATAAAATCAATTGATGTCTTAAGATTTTCTCATCACTGTGATAAGGAACATAATACTTAAATTACAAAACATATTTTATACAATATTTAGTAGTAAACGATAAATTATTTTATAATAAAGAACATGCAGAAAATAACCATGAAAATAATGACTGCCTATACTGAGCCCTTGTTTATACCAGATGTTATACTAAATAATCACAAATGTTATCTCCTTAACTCTTGGTAGCAGCCGTGATATTTATATATTTAAACAGATCAATTAGAACCAGATCCAGTAAAACAACAAATGCCCCAAACTAGCTCAATCTTGAAGAAATAATATTTTGGTGTTATCAGTGGTGACAAAAACCTATTGATGGTCTTTTATCCTGATGAATCTGTTTAATTTGCCTCAATCCAGTAGTTTGTCGAAGATCACCAAGTCTCTAGAGATTCACAGACACACCTTTGCGTATATGTGTATGTATTTATTTTTTAAGCAGAAAAGGGAGTTATATTACACAGCTGTTGTCCATCAAATTAGAGAGAGAAGTAAAAACTTGGAAGTTTCCTATTTATAGGTTTTAGTTTTTAAATGGCTTTACTGAAGTATAATTTCTACACCTATTTATTAAAATTTGATGGGTTCGGACATATACATAAACCCATGAAACCATCATCACAAGCAAGTAATAAATATATCCTTACTTCCAATCCATCTGCCCCTTTATTATTTTCATTTTTTTAAACTATGGTGGCAACATTTAACATGAAATATACTTTTTAAACAAAAGTTTAAGTGTACAATACAATACTGGTAACTCTAGGCACTATGTTGTACAACAGATCTCTAGAATTTATTCATCTTGTATAACTGAGACTTGATACATGCTATATAAAAACTTAGACTACTGAATATTATAGAAACTTCATTTTTTGGAATGCGTTTGTTCATTATCTTTTTACTCTCATAAAGAAAAAAATAAAGTTGTGCAACTGCACAAACTTTGGGCTTATTTTTAATAACTCCATCCTGATTTATAGGAAGATACTTTTTAGTAATCATATATAAGCTATAACATTAATTTATAATATTCTACTTAATTTATAATACAGGATATTTTCTTTCTTTAAACTATAGAAAGAATTTGCCAATTAATCTCCCAATTAAAACATTAAAAATGTCTTCTTTACACTATATTAATGTGAGAGTATAAATTGATATGACCTTTCTGGAAGGCAATTTGGAAATGAGCATCAAAAGCCTTAAAAATATGCAAAGAACAGCACTTCAGAAGTATATCCCAAGGAAACAATTATGTGAGTAAAAAGATCCACAAGAATTTTATTGCAACAGTATCTGTAATAACAGCAAATTTAAATTTTTCTAATTGACCAACAACATGGGATAATTTGAAATAAATATAATTTAATAACAATCCATACATTTTAAATAATTTAAAATTTAATAACATCAAGCAATTGAGTTATAAAAATATCAAATTATCTCATTAAGAATATAGTCAATTAAAATTATGTATATATGTACACATACACATACTTATATTAATCACTGTAGTGTTTAAGAGCAAAGACTAATAAAATAATTGAATACAAAATGTATCCAACCAAAAAAATAGAAGTAATATTTAAGGTGGGTATGTTTCAACTACTATTGAAAATAACTTTATAAAGGAAATCATTAAAATATATTAGATACAAATTGACATTACATTAAATGAAGGAGTGAAACATTTTATCCAAGCTTAGAAATAATTATGGTCATGGTATATTTCAAATATTTAACAAGATATTTTCCTTAAAGAAATATCTAAGTGTGTTTTTAAGGGAAAATAGAAGCTAAGTCACTTTGTTATTTAAAAGAAAATCTGTTATAAAAATTATATGGATTAGAGTCCTGAATAACTATTTAAATGTATGTTGCATACATTAGAGCATTTGATATTATTTATCCTAACCTATTATTTTTATGCTTAGTTTTCAAAGAAGTGTGGGGTACATAAGACTGCCCAAATATTTCAGTAGATTTTCTTCTTGTTAATTTTGCATGCCTAAGCAAGCCTTGGTATTCTCTATTCTCAATGCTTTCCTCAGACACATATTTGTGTTTGGAGTCTAATAGGATGTGATCTTCTCTATAGATACTTTTATATCCCGTAAGCACTGAAATATGTGGATATGTATTATATGTATATTTTTTATAATATATATATATATATATATATCTCCTATATAATATAGAGCTAATATGCTAATGGTCATGATGCCCCCATGCCGTAGCACCCCACCCTGCAGGGCTAGATGGGGGTGGGGCCGGCCGGGTCTGGGTCTCGCCCAATGGCGGTGGAGCTGGCCGGGTCTGGACCTCGTGGGATTTTGAGGCGTCCATGGGTGGGTGGGGACTTGACTCTGGGTCCCATGGTGCGACCAAGACTCTGATAGGAGTGAGGAGGAAACTAGATACCCGCACCCAGGACCCACACAGCAGGGTGGCAGGAGGTCCATCCCTTGCAGAATCGGCCATAGGTCAGCTTGCCGCCAGTGGCCTGACAGCCAGCAATCCCATTCACCCGCACCCAGGACCCACACAAATGGGCGTTTTCTCTGACACTTCTATTATAGAGAAAGGGCAAATAGCAATATTAAAATATTTCCTCTAATTAATTTCCTTTTAATGTGCATGAATTTCGTGCACCAGGCCACTAGTATGTATATATATATCCTATATAATAAAAGGGTAATATGCAAATTGACTGAATGGCAGAACAACCACCAGGGGGCAGCTGCTC
>NW_006290031.1:978006-988027 GCF_000327345.1 Myotis davidii | reverse complement strand
CCCGCCAGTCGCCCCCACACAGAGGGCAACCAGCGGCGGGGGGGAGGGGCCAGCTGCTGGCAGCCAGGGAAGTTCCAGGCCACTAGTATGTATATATATATCCTATATAATAAAAGGGTAATATGCAAATTGACTGAATGGCAGAACAACCACCAGGGGGCAGCTGCTCAAGCTGGAGCTTCCCCCAGCCCACAGGCCCTGATCGCCTGTCGCCAACTTCTTGGTCCCCTCCACTGGCCACCAGAGTCTTATTGCCTGATGGTGAACAGGGAACTAGGGGTGAGTGGCGGTGGGTGGTGGAGCCAGCTGCGGGCACCCGGGGAAGATGGCCCTGATCTCAAGCCAGGCCTAGGGACCATGCTTGTGCACGATTTTCATGCCCTGGGCCTCTAGTACTTATATAAAGAGAAAAAGAATATAAAACCCTGGCCAGGTAGCTCAGTTGGAGTGTGTATATATGTATATGTGTGTACATATATATATGTATACACACACACACACACACACACACACACACACACACACATATATATATATATATAAAATGTGTTTTCTGCTATAAAATAGTTTGTAGTCTATTGATAATCATTAATTTCATGAGATAATATCTCAGAGATTAACTTCCGGTATAACTGCATAAGGAGCTCTGCTTCCTTCCCAGCAAAAGTATTGACTATTATTTAAAAAAAAGATTTTATTAAAATTAAAAATTCAGGCTCCATGAAAAATACTGTCAGGAGAATGAGAATACCAGCCACAGACTGGGACAAAATATTTACAAAACATATCTGATAAGTTACTGTTACCCAAAATATACAAAGAACACTTAAAACTTAAAATTAGAAAAACAAACAACCTGATCTAAAAAATGGGAAAAGAACTAAATAGACATCTCTCCATGTTTTTTTTTGTTTTTTTTTTTGTAATTCTGAAGTTGTGTGTTCCTTTTGTTTCTGTAGTAAACACTCATTTGCACCCAAGGAGATTGCTACTTTGAACAGATAAAGGAGAATGCCATTATATTTGAAAATGCAAAAGGAAAACATCATATTAATAATTTTCATAATGTCATTGTTAGGAAATTACAGCTTTAACTCACAATTTGACATTTTATACATCTAGGAATTGAACAGTAGAAGTCTAGCAAATAAAACCAGTAGTAAGAAATAAATTTCAATTAGACCATGCTAGGTCTCTGCTTCCTTTGATATATTTTAATATTTATGCAATATATTTAACAATGTCCTCAAACTGGAAACATTGTATGCGTGTAAAATCCAAGGCACAGGCATGGACGTTTATAGATTGCTGACTTGTGTATGTACAGTTGGTCTACCTCCTTCCCTATTAATCAATTAGTTTCTATACTTTATGAGAGTTACAGACAAGAGCAATATCATTTTCAAAGTCAAAGTCATTTAATTATTCTTAATATGTCTAATTAAGTCAAAATTTCTTACCATCTGCTAAGATAGTCATTATACAGCCAAATCAAAGTCCCCAAGATAGATCTAAGATGTCTCTCCAATTACAGTAATTTCAAACAAAAACAATCATCACAGTATTGCTAACCTGCCACCCAAAGTCAGGGTATCTAGTAACTTGCTTAGGCTTAATCATTAAACATGAAAGCAAAGTTTTTATTTTATCAAACATGAGAGAAGAGAATCAAGGTTATTGGAAATTAATTGAAGTCATCAAGATTGGGAGCAAATAACTATAATCATGGTAGTGCACCAGGGATGAAAATTAAAAACAAGGAAGGCCCTGGCTCAGTTGGTTGGAGGATGGTCCTGTAACTGAAAGGTCATGGGATCAATTCCCAGCCAGGGCACGTACTCAGGTTGCCCGCTCCATCCCCAATTGTGGTGCATAGGAGGAAAGCCAATCACCAACCGGTCTCTCTCTCTCTCTCTCTCCCCCTCTCATTTTCCCTCTCTAAATCAATAAACATATCCTTGGGTGATGGGTGAGGATTTAAAAATTTTTAATTAAAATAAAGACAGGATTGACTACAATAACTACAAGCTGATATATGTACTTATTTTTCAGCTTCCATATTTTATTTCAAGTGAGAAGGATAAAAGCAGACAATCATTTGCTGGGCTAGGACTTAGAGCTAAGCCTAATGGTTTCCTTTTAAACATGAACAATTTCATAGAACATCAACATCAGGGATACACCGTGACTGTGATGAAGTAAGGCAGTTTGTCTATGTACAGGAAAAAAGCAATACACGTACTGTGCAAATGACAAAAATACCAAACATTCTCCTATCTGGGCTAATATGGCCTAGAGAAGCAAAAACATACTTCTCACCGTAAATGCAATATTTGAAGAGGGCAGGAAGGAATGGAGCACTACTAGTAAGTACAGAAAGACAAGAAGTGAATATGAATTAGAGCATCCTATATAATAAAAGCCTAATACGCTAAATGTCCAGTTGTCTGTTCAACCAATCAAAGCATAATATGCTAATGATATGCTAAGGCTGCTCAACCGCTCACTATGATGTGCACTAACCACCAGGGAGCAGACAGTTGACCAGTTAACCAGTCATTATGATGTGCACTGACCACCAGGGGGCAGACGCTCAATGCAGGAGATGCCCCCTGGTGGTCAGTGCACTCCCATAGGGGTAGCACTGCTCAGCCAGAAGCCAGGCTAACAGTTGGCAAGCACAATGGCAGTTGCGAGAGCCTCTTCCGCCTCCGCTGCTGCACTGAAGATGTCCTGAAGGCTCCTGGACTGTGAGAGGGTGCAGGCCTGGCTGAGGGATTCCCCCCGCCCCTGGGACCCCCACCCCCAAAGTGCACACATTTCATGCACCAGGCCTCTATATGTAATAAGGATGTTGGAGACACTAAAGAGGAAGTTACAGTAGTTCCAAAGGCACTGATATGCCCCTTTAATAGACTTCTCAGTACTTTCGAATGATCAGAGTACTCTTCAAAGTTGACGTAGCAAGTCTATGGCTAGTGGGAGTGAATTACATGCTCAGGAGAAATGGTTGTATGCAACTCTTCTAGCTCCACGTTCAGTGACATCACAATTGCCCACCTTGGAAGTTTTACACCATGGAAACTGACAAAGTAGACTACTTCAGATATTTGTATTTGCCTCAGTTGGTGTTTGTTTGCTTACCTTAATAATTTCATGACAATAAAATGAGGATGTAAAATGTTAAAAAATTAAGATTCTGGGACTCCTTAAACAATCATAAGATCTGACCACAACTGGCCTGCATTGTTTAGCAGAAATTATACAACTAACCTTTATTAGAGAGTAAATGTGCTTGCCAGTCAGTCATAAACCTTATCTCTTTATTTACATTAACAACCTGGCCCTTTCAAGCAAATTCCTTTTGACCTTTGTCTTCATCTCTAAGAATTAAAAAACAATCTCTCTATAGATGTAAGTGTTCCTGGCTGGTGCATTTTGTATTTTCTCTGATATTTTACTCTAATGGTAGATGCAGCAAAGATTCACTGAATAATGACAACCATACATTAGTATTAAGTTGATGATAGTAATAACGATAATAGAAGACTTTATCACACTTTATAATTGACCAGTTTGATGATTTAGCCTCTTCAACTATGGTGTGTCCCTCCACATAGAAAGTATTTTGACCATTCCCCATTGCTGTCAGGACAAAATACAAATTTTACTTTGGATACTGAAAAAAAGTAAATTAGTTTTTAATAGTGCGATCAAACTATACTATAATTACAATGCCTACATAATTAGATTGCTTAAAAATATACATAGGAATAAATATATCTTAATGTTATTTCATGTTTTGAATGAATGTATAAATAAATTCATGCTATTTTTATAATATAAAGGATTATAATTTATAATTTAAATTAGGAGACTAATTTTATTAACTGTTGATGTATTTAACATTTGTGTGTGTTTTTTTCTATACTCCTACTGAGAGTCTTATCTGCAATGAAAAGAAAAATAAAATAAATATATTCAGCACAGTTTGAAGTTTAGGGAATTAGCTAATAACACAGGTAAATTGTTGATATTATTTTTCTCAAATATTAGTGAAACTATGGCAAAGGAAAATTTACATGGATTATTCTAGATTTTATAGTCTACTCAATTATCATATTAACGTAAATATATTTATAATAGTCTGTAACATGTCACCACTGAAATATTGTGTACATTTAGTTATCTAACAAAGCTTAGGGTAAATTAATGTATTTAAGTAGAACAAATAATAATAAAGTAAAAGAGAAAAAAAATGGCTCATATATGAGAAATATTCTAAATGTTGATTTTTTTCTTAATCATTAGGAATAAATTATTTCTAATAGAAAAATTATTTCTATTTCTATTTTTAAATGTTTGTATGGGGCAGTGGGGTGGAATTGCCAACATTCTTTACAAATGGAATGAGAAATACTGTAATAGTTTCTTGAAACTAGTAACCTTTAGGCACAGGCTGGCCATACTGTGACATTATAATTATCAATTTAAGCAATTTTTAAACTTTTTCTCTTATGAGCCATTGAGTAAAAATGTATAATTATTTCTTGTGTGTATTGATTGAAAATATTAATGAATTAAAGAATTAAAATGGTTATCAAAATGAAGCTTATAAAATCAAAGCAATCAAAACATCTATTTTCAAAGCTACTCTAGGCAAATTTGTAAATATTATTTCTCAGTATATTTTATATCCTGTGTTTCTTTGTCATAAAAAGGGCCATCATAATGTTTCTTAAGATAAAAGCTATTCAATCACAATTAATATATCTATAACATATTAATATATTAATGCATATTATGTAATAAGGAATGTATTATATATGCAAATAACAACTTAAAATAGCTGTGAAATAATTATGATTTGTGAATTTTGAAAATTTGTGAAAAATCACTGTCAATTCATAACATGTTAATGGAAACTGAAATCTTGGCATTCAACCTAAATAAACTGCATATGTCAAATATTGGCTACGGGTTAACTGAGCATCCTTCTCAAAAGGAAGTTATGTTTAATATCTAGAGATTAAAGGTTCTAATTGTATTATTAACATTTTCCTGAGAAAGATAGACATATACTACTTTATTAATACTTGTTCAAACACTGAGAGTCTTCAAATAACAGCCTCGTTTTTCTAAAATGTGTTTTTATAGCAAGAATGTTAATCTTCTAAGTTTCCCTTAATTAAATGTATAAAAGAAAATAGATTAAAATGTGAAAAATTTTTATCAATTTTGTTGGAAAATTTTCTCACCCCAATAATGATTCTAAATCTAGCAATTTAAAAGAAAAACCTTCAGGCCAGGCTGGTGTGGCTCAGGATTGAACCAGGAGGTCACAGTTTGGTGTGATTCCAGGTCAGAGCACATGTCCAGGATGCAGGCTCGATCCCTAGTGGGGGGCGTGCCGGAGGCAGCAAATCCATGATTCTCTCTCATCAGTGATGTTTCTATCTCTTTCTCCCTCCCCCTTCCTCTATGAAATAAATAAAAAAAATATTTTTAAAAGATAAAAACAGATATCCTTTTGAAAAATAAAGTGTTTTTATCATAAACGGGTTATATTAAATTATATGCCCTCCTGCCCACTTTACGTGAGATATTACCTATATAAATATGGGCAATATCAGAAAGTAGGAAATATACCACTTTATCTTCAAGTCCACTCTTATACTGAGACCAACTCTTAGGAAAGGGCGGGAGCACACGATGTTGGGAATATATCACTGGGCTCCACAATTTCTGTTTAACAATACCTCCGTAGGTCACAATATCAGAATAAATATAAAAGAGAAAAAAATGTAAAGAGAAATAGAATTAATTTGCTTCAAAATGTGCTAAAGCAGGATAGAAGATAGCATATTAAAATGGTTATGGAAATGGTGAACCATAAATCACAGTTCTATTTACTCTATGACAGTATACATCTCACACATTATTCTGCGAGATATAATATAACAAATATAAACAGCGTCTCACTGATAAATCTATCACCGCTAATTCCTCTCCACTTGTAATACTTATTTTGTCGATAGTTACAAACTGGAGATTTCAAACAAAATGCATTGTATTCTACTGACAAGAAACTCACTTCAAATATAGATGTAAATAGAAAGACTCTTACCGTTTAAAAGAAAGAGGATTGAAAGCTACAGGACATGCTAACACTAACCAAAGGAAAAGCAGAATAGGACCTTTCTTCTGAAAGTGCGTCTGGTCTCCACTTCATCTGATACATAAATGACAATGTGCTCTGTTAATGAAGCTGCTGGGAACAGGCCTCTTCTCATAATGCCATGGGAGTGCAAACCACTACATCTGTAAGGAGGATGAATGAGTTTCATTAAATTTACAATTTTAATATTAAAATTCAAATGGATTCACTCTGACTCAACTGAGAAATATTATGTATATATTTTTCTCATTAAGGTCATTAATTGCAGCACTGTTTGTAACAGCAAAACAATAATTAAATAAAGTAATCTAAGAGTCTTATAGTAAGATAATGTTGAAATAAAATACAATACTAGAATGTGCTGCTGTCATCGATGAGTAGGCTCTCTATGCACTTATATGGAAACAGACTCCAAATATATATTAAGTGAGAAAGCAAAGAGCAGAGAAGTATATATGTTTTGTGCATAAACAGTGGAGGATAAGAATACATTCTCAAGTGGAAGAATTTTCACTAAGATACTCTGGAATGACAGTTATCCATGAGGATTATGGGATTGCTGGAACACAGGGAGACCAGTGAGAATTTCACTGGATGACTCAAACATGTGAATGTATTTTCATAAAATAGTTAAATGTCAAAAATAAACCATGAACCTCAAATATTAAAACACTTCTGTTGATGCCCTAGCTGGTTTGGCTCAATGGATAGAGGGGTGGACTGAAGGGTCCTGGGTTTGATTCTGGTCAAGGGCACATTCCTGTGTTGTGGGCTTCATCCCCAGTGGGGGGGCACACGGGATACTGCCTATCAATGATTCTCATCATTGATGCTTCTATCTCTCTCTCCCTCACCCTTCCTCTCTGAAATAAATTAAAATATATTTAGAAGGAAAACAAACAAACAAAAGCTTTCATTAAGTTATAAAGATTTCCATTCTCATTCATGGGAGCCTAACCATTTTCTTTGGTTGTTCAAAACCAGTTATTGTGTCTTTTCATTCATACCCTTATTATTGTAATTTTTTGGAAAAGTTAATTATCTCAGGTAACACAAGAAAAAATAAAGCAAAAGTTTAAATCATCTTGACCCATATGATGAAGACAAAATACCACTATAGACTCGTAAAATTTCCAGAAAATAGCGCAGAAAAGAACTGATTGAAAACTCTGGCAACAAATTGAACAGCCAAAAATGAATAGGTCTACCTTCGCGAAGGGTTGGGATAGCAAGTTCTCACACCTAGAGTTGTTTGTTCCTCTCAAGGTTTTGTTGTTGGGAAAAATGAAATAGTTTATGCACAAAGACAGCTTTCATCAAATCCCAGGTGAACCATGAATGCCTTCTGGGCATGAACAAAATGGATTGAGTTTTAAACTTTAGGGCTTTGAAATAGTTATTTTAATCAAACGTAAAAGTTGTTTAAAATAGGATAAATGTACCGTTAGTTTTATTAATGTGAAATTACCACAAGCTTTCCACATGCTATAGTTTCTGTAGTTTTACTTGAGACATTTACAGATGTATTGTCATATAAACACTTGTGGACAATCTGGTGGCTAGCAGAACAATATAATTGTATCCTTTCTCCTTTAAAAGTTATTATAAAAATTTATATAAAATATTTGAGCAAAACATTTTCATTCCTAAAACTCAACAATTCATTTGTCAAAGGTTTCTGGACTTCAATTAAGAAAAGTAACCATGATTGGTGAGTAAGGTAGGCATTTTTACACTGTACTTAATTTCATTAATACAACTTCAACGATGGAAGTAGGTATTTTTAACCTCATTTAACACACATCAAAACTGATAAAACAGAAGAGAAATAATTCAATCATAAGTCTGCTTAACAAAAAGTATATTTATTAAAGTATAAGCTGTGTGAAACCCTACCCTTCACTGTCACACAACTAACTCATCACAGTGACAGTATTCACTGCCCCATTATAAATCCTCAGTGATGCTGTTTGAGTTCACATTTAATCTGGGGTTTGAATGCTCACTAGCATCCGGTTTGTCCATATGTGAGAATAGATGTGCTTCATTTTCTAGCAAGTGTGTTTTTCTTTTAGATATAGAATCTCTTTTAGATCTAGATATAAGAAAGATAATTGACTTGGAAGACATTTTATCGTGAAATAAAAGTAATCCATTCCCAGCTCCATTAGTCTATTGGACAAAAATTGTCCTATCACTAGGGACTTGGTTATGCGCAGTATACTATCTGCACATGACAGAGTTTGGTCATGTGTAAATTAAAGTATCTTTGTAAGAAGCTACAGAAAAAAAATGGATGAGAGACAAAATTGCATGTAGGTTTCATCATGTCATATAATCTCAGGTTGATAGATTATTAAAAGTATTGACTAGAAAAATTACAGTTCATTCTGACTGTGTCTACTGATTTTTGATTTTTGTGTTCATGGGAAAAATTCTTTCTTACCAACTGTTATTGCTATCACTAAGGTAGAGTGAAAAGATGAACTTCAAAGGCAACTCCAGACTGACAGGAATATTGACTGTTTTGTTCAAAACAAAACAAAGCAAAACAAAATTATGTAGCAACAATGATTCTGTGCAGTGTGTAAGACATCCAGTGCCAACACAGAACAGGCCTTATTATTTTCCATTCAAAGGAAAACAAATTATAACATCCCACCCACTGCTACAATAGATCAGGATTTTAATTTGCAGAATATTGTGCCAACCTATTCAAGAAGCACAATTTATTTTAGAGATAGTTATAGATGTTAAGATAACCTAAATGGAATAAGGAGACATTCCTTATTAATAGGTAACTGATGGTTAAAATTTCTTCAAAGCTAGTGGGACCAAGGAAATCCTCCTGAGTATATAATTGGCAAATTATATATGTATATATTATATAATTTACTTACAGTCTAGAAAACAACATAGAAATAATTACCCCCAGCATGATACAAACTGCTACCTGTGTTACATCATAAAACTTACACAAGGAATCCCCACTTTACCTTTTTTAATGTTCTGATTGAGAAGAGCAATACATGTATGGGTGGTTATTAACAATACTTTTTATAATAAATTATTACAGTGCATCAAGCATCACATCTTTGTATTGAGCATCATCACTGTCAGGTTTTCACTTCTCTAATGACCCATCTTAAATCCCAGGCTCCATCATTTAAAGCATTGCTTCACAATTAATATCAACATGTTTGTCACTTTTTTGCTTCACTGTAGAAAGCTGGCAAAAATCCCAATCTTGGATTAAACTTTCTGATTACCCCATACCCGCACCTATCTAGCTGATTATGTCTGGAATAAAAAAATATAAAAATAAAACTCAACCATGCATACTGGTTTCATATTTAAATTATGATGACCAAGTTCACAGGGTATTCAATATTTGTTCAGAGCATTTAAAATTAAATAATTTTATTGCATCACATGTAATAAATAAATAACTTGGATGTCTTGGATTCTGTTTAAAACACTTAACATTACAACTCGTGTTTAGATCTTATGTGAATTTGCTGTCTTCTAGTGGGTGGTAATTTTTGACCCATTCTTTCCCATAATGTTTTTGTGTAAATTTGATTTTATTAAAATGTATCTTAATTTTCTTTTCTGTTTTTTTTTAATATGGAAAATATTTTTTTAAATTTTATCTTATTGTTTAAAGTATTACAAATAGTAGTACATATGTCTCCTTTTTTTCCTCATTGACCTCCCCCCAGCCTCCCCTACCCCTCGGCACAAGCCCCCCCACAACCGTGTCTTGCGTCCATTGGTTTTGCTTACCATATGCATGCATACAAGTCCTTTGGTTGATCTCTTACCCGCCCCCCCCAAACCCTC
>NW_006290031.1:976943-977628 GCF_000327345.1 Myotis davidii | reverse complement strand
ACTGTTCTCCATAGTGGCTGCACCAGTCTGCATTCCCACCAGCTGTGCACCAGAGTTCCTTTTTCTCCACATCCTCCCCAGCACTTGTCGTTTGTTGATTTGTTGATGATAGACATTCTGGCAGATGTGAGATAGTACTTCATATTGCTTTGATTTGCATCTCTCAGATGATTAGTGACTTTGAGCATGTTTTCATATGTCTATTGGCCTCCTTTATGTCGTCTTTCGAAAAGTGTCTATTTTGGTCCTTTGCCCATTTTTTGATTGGATTGTGTTAAGTTGTATGAGTTCCCTGTAAATGTTGGAGATTAAACCCTTATCGGAGATAACATTGGCAAATATGTTCTCCCATGCAGTGGGCTTTCTTGTTGTTTTGTTGATGGTTTCTTTTGCTGTGCAGAAGCTTTTTATTTTGATGTAGTCCCATTTGTTTATTTTTTTGCTTAGTTTCTATTGATAGGAGTTGTATCAGGAAAAAATATTACTACGAGAAATGTCCAAGATTTTACTGCCTATGTTATCTTCTAGGGTTTTCATGGTTTTGAATCTAACATTTATGTCTTTAATCCATTTTGAGTTTATCCTTGTGTCTGGTATAAAAAAAGAACCTATGGCCCTAACTGGTTTGGTTCAGTGGATAGAGCGTTGGCCTGTGGACTGAAGGGTCCCGGGTTCACTTCTGATC
>NW_006290031.1:969287-976510 GCF_000327345.1 Myotis davidii | reverse complement strand
TGCTCCCTTGTCTTATGGAGATGTACCTGCACCAGGCTTCCTGTTATGAAAATGTACCTTCTCCCAGTCTTCAGCCCCGTGCTTTTCCATGGACCCCAATTCTAAAAAATCCCTAAGCCTGCCTATACTCCCCCAAAATTCCTGCTTCAATTCCAATTTTAGTATATGTGCTGCCAAAGCGAGCACTGTATCTTAATTTTATAGTGTTAGTATTAATAGGTTTAAAGCATCACTCTGTTATTTCCCTGTTTTGTTTTGTTTTATTTATTGTAAACTCACCTTAAAATAAAAGTAAAGCAAATAAATACTTAATTATTAAGTATTTATTTAGTTTTCAGGAAAAAACACAGTCTTATAAAAACAATCAAGTCATGTCATTTCACTTAAAATTAATAAAAGTCTGTAGGGCATTATATCATATTGTATAGATCAAATATTGTGATAAATTACAAGTGATTACAAGTTTTACTTATTAAACTTTACCTCAATTTGTTACTACTAATCTATTTAAGAAAGTATTCAATAACTGTTTTCATAAAATTAAAATAAATTAAATTTTTGCAAACAAATTTTTATTAATGCAGAAAAAACTAACTCATTCACATGATTTAATGATAAAACAAAATATTAAAACAGACACAATTATATTACATAAGTTTTGAACTGTAGTATTTCCTTATGTGAGTACCAGATCTCATGAAGTGTACTGGAGACTATGATAGTTAACCAAGGGTTTTCACTTATTCCAGAAATCAATATTTGATCATCCCTTTCTTTGTATTTTACTATCTATAACAAACCATATGGATTAGTCAGTCATGTTTTTAATTAGGAGACAAATTTTCTGAAACTATATGATAAGTTCTTACATTAGAGACATCTCACTTGTACAGGTGGAGTGCCAGGTGAAGACAAATAGTCTAAAATAAAAATGATAAAGGGAGCTCACTGAGATATTCATCAGACAAGTCAAAAGCCTCTTGGTTCAGTGAAGGCTCCTGGCAAAATCATTTAACACATAGCTTTAAAGTATTATAGAAAAATATTTTATTCCCCTTATATAGAAAATGTCTTCTCATAATATATTATATATTGTTTGATTGATTTCTTTTAAAATTAGCAGTATATTAGGCTGAAAATGAAAAGCCAATGAAAATGTTAACATAATTTATACAGGCTGCAAATGTTAAGCAGTTTTATTCATTGTGGGAATAAATCTATCTCTCTGTTTGAAACTATCAATTAAGTTGAAGGCTAAAATTTATTAAAATAGATGTATAGCATGATATTCAATATAAGCAAATGCTTCATCTATCACTACTAAGTAAATGATTACAAGGAAAAAATTATTTGAGAAAGATGGCACCTCAGTTTCAATTTATGTCAAATTAAAAACAAAGTATTATGGTTAACTTACATTGTAAATACTAAGCACAAAGCCCCTATTAATTTGCTTAAAGTTTGCAATCATGTTTCCTTAATGTAGTCACTATTTCAATGAGAAAATCTATGGATTTTAAATTTTTATGAGCATGTTTGAAGCAATTAAGTGGCAAAAAAAGTTATTTTAGTTGAAACAATACAGAAGAAACCAAGTATTTTCTTTCTTAGGGGATTATTAATTGTTTTAAATGTATATAATTCTGGAAAAACTTAAGTGATAGAAGTGATAAGTTATGCATTAAAATCTATACATAATTTACAAAAATATGTTATCTCTATTTTATACATGAAATTGAGATTCACGAAGTTTAACGTTTAGGCCATAATCATCAGGTGCTATTTTGGGTTAAGATTTTAGCTCAAATCTGTATCACTCCCCAGCGTGTGTACTTTCCCAAATGCCCCACTGTCTCATGTAAAACACTTTGACTCTGATACATCGATAAGAGTAGCAGTTCAACTGAAACTAGGGTTTGCGATATGGTCATTGTGTTCATATTTGAATATTTTAGAGATAACATTTTAATTATTACCCAAAAGACTCATTCTCTGATTGGGCAGTTGTTTTGAGGCTACAGCTCTTGTTTAAAAGGGTTTTTCTAGTGAACCAAAATACTCCTTTCAGCTACCTCTCTCTGGGACAACGTGCGTCCTTCTGTCTGCTAGATTGACACCAAATATGCTGCTCCTCCTGTGGAAGGGCTGTACACCTGCACCTGATCAAGGTCAATGTTTGCAGCCTAGTTCTCACGGGCTCTGCAGAAAAATTCTACTTCCACCTCCACCCGATTACCTCAGAATTAATCATTGTGATTTGTGGTGATCCGCCAGAAAGAAGACTATACATCTCTGGTATTTCAAATCAGGAGAAGTCATGTAAGTAATTTGGAGCAATAAGATTTGTGTGGAGGTGACAGGTGTCATACCCAAAGCTTTAAAAGCCAATTCACAGTGAATCTTACAGGAGAAAGTATTTAATTATTTATTTGGATTTGTAATCAAAATTTTCTTAATTATTCTGAATCTAATCCAGTTTTACTTCATTATTGAATTCAATTTACATTCAGAGTTGCATCTCAGGAGTTTGATCTTGCTATTTTCAAAAGATCATTTCTTTAGTAAATTTAAAATTTTTTAGAAAAATATATTCCACATCCACAAAGCGTTAATAACAAATATCTGAGATCTAGGTTTTATCTACAAACAAGGAAATGGAACATCTTGAACATTCATTTGTAGGAGCAAATATCATATCTTTCCCATGAGGAGACTACAAGTTTATTTTCAGTCAATTTATAATATGTTGTCATAATCCTCTTTACAGTTTTCTCCAAACTGGATTTAATGCCACTGAATGAAATTAATTTACTGAGTTATGTGGTATTGGATTGATTCTCTTGATAATCAGATATTTATTCAGCTTTCATTGTGGTTTACAAGAAGTTGCTGCAATTGATGCAGGTAGGATAAGATTCAAACTATAAAAGCAACTAAAGATATAATTTAATTTCTTAAAAATTATCTATTTTAGTGACATGAATTTGATCCAAAATTTCTGTATATTAATTTATCAATAGTTTACAAACAGGATAATTATCTAATTAATCATACAGATGATACATTTGAGAATGAAAGCAGTCTTCTTAATAAATTAGATTCTATAGCAGACATAATATGTAGTTTCCTGGAAAAACATGACATAGGTTTAACTTACCTATAAATAACTTTAGGAGAAGTACCATTTTCTTATCCATGATATCCTCTCACTGAGTCTACCCCATAATAGACACTTAATAAATATCAGTAGAAATAAATCATGGATTAATTTTTCTTTTTTAATATATTTTATTGATTTTTGTACAGAGAGGAAGGGAGAGGGATAGAGAGGGATAGGGAGATGGATGAGAGAGAAACATTGATCAGCTGCCTCCTGCAAACCCCCTACTGGGGATTTGCCTGCAACCAAGGTGCATGCTCTTGACCGGAATTGAACCTGGGACCCTTTAGTGCACAGGCCAACACTCTATCCACTGTACCTGTGAGACCCTCGAAATGGGACCCTCATTCTGTCCCGCAGACCGACGGCGACCCCAACCAACCGCAGGAGACGTCACTTGATGCAAACATCAAGAGGCTTTATTCCAGCGCGCTGGGGCTCAGCTCGTATCTCACGCAGGAGAAGAGGAGTTGAGCCCCGAGCAGAGAGTTTTCCAGATATTTATAGCAAAAATTACACGTTGGGGAGGAGTTGCATGCAGGAGGGAGTAAGGAGCACTCCTTATTCCTGCCTGATGTTTTTACAACCTGCTTATCTCAATGGTTGGTTATCTCCGGGGACAGTCTCAAGGCCTGCGCTCCCTTTGTTCCTGTCTCTAGCGGGGGAAGCCTGGGAAGTTTGTGTGGCTTGTAGCATTTTTTTATTCTTTCAAACCAAATCAGGGCGATGGATTAATTTTTCAAAAAAAAATGTAATGCCTTCTTTATAGTCATTTATTTATTATAGAATTTATCTATTATACCTGTAATTCAAATTCCATTAACTCTGACATTTTAGAGAAGCATTGGTGTGTTAAATATTTTCAGACCATTTGTATTCTGTGAAATAGCCTTGACTGCACTGTATTAGTACTTACTTATCTTTTACTGATATCAGTTTTTGCATCAAACAACATACATTTACATTAACCTCACTTATTTAGATGCAAGTGTTGACTCAGTGACAGAAGCAGAGCAGTGGGAAGTTTGATAACTTACCTTTAAGTTCAGTGTCAATGATCAGGGGATTCATAAAGACAATCCTTTCTGCCTCATTTCTGCTGGGTGAGATCAAGGAATCTGGTACTTTGAAATAAGGTATAATGGCAGGCAAATAATTAAACTCTGAATGGAATATGCAATCTTATTAACCCAGTTTCCAAATGAAATCTATGTTTATAGAATTCTCATTACATGATGGTCAATAGGAAAGCTTTGAAAATGCTACTTTGAATACAAAATAAAGCATGATGATGGCTGCCTATTTCATAATTGGGTAACTTAGGCTTATGGAATTATAATGTCAACTACAGTTTAAGAAAAGGAAAATTTCATCCTCAACCTTATTACAATGACAAAGATGAGCAGAATCACTTTATATAACATGTGAATGGGACACGGCCAGTAAGCCTAAATAAGAACAAGAAAAAAGCTGTCAGGGGTCTACACTGTGAATCTTTTACTTGACTGTATGACGTAATGAATATAGTGATCTTATCTATAGTAAATCTCTAATATCATTGGATTGGTAGGCTCCCATGGTCCAAGCAACAGTGCAGTTTTACACATAACCTTGATTTCTACAGAGCCCTCTCTTGCATTACCTACTACTAAAAACTGGCTACTTTCTGATTCAAGTGGGTTCAAACAGTTATTCCCAAGAATGGTATATACTATCCCCACAATCCAAGGAGGTGCTGCAAAGACTGAGCGCCTCTTTCTTATGTTAAGGAGCACAAGATAAAACCCTTCATCCTCTCGCCAGGGGGAAGGCTCTCATGTGCCACATAGACGACTAGACTTCTAAGTTTCACCAGTGTGGCAGATCTCTGAATCTCCGCAAGTTTATCTCCCTATTAAGTTGTTCAGGTAAATCATCACTTTCTGACCAAAAGGTACAATTAGCATGATGCCACCGTTTCAGTGACAGTGAGGGACAGTGAGATATTATACAAAATGCAAAAATGATCAAGGCCCTTGTTACCTACATTATGAGAAAGTAGAGAAGATTTAACAAGTCGTTGGAAAGCAAAGGTGTCCTGCTCTTCCTGCTGTAATAAGACAGGCTTGATATTCATGTTGATGGGGTTTGAGAAGATGCTCTGCTCGCTTTGTTGTTGCTGTTGTGTTTTTCTAGTCTGTTTTCTCTTTTGGTCAGATTAGATCATTTCTATTGCAATATGTGCCAATTCACTGTGGTTGGTGACTTTTATTAAGCAAAAGTATATTTTCCTTTGGTTTCTACTAATTAAGTTGAAATATACTTTAAAAACATCCAATCACCAATTGAACTAAATACTAGTCTTCTTAATGTTTTCCTTGGGGGAGGCCCTTCGAAAATATCGATATCATATTTTAATGATTTTCCTATCACTCCTTGTTTATTCCCATTCAGTGCCTGTGCCTTCTCTATTTTGTGGGAATTTTTCTTCTTTTTCTGCCCCATTTTTACCTGTAGATGTTCCACAGGGATCAATTCTTTGTTCAATATTACTTTTGTTCTCAATGCTTGGCATACTTTATGCTCATGGCTTTTACCATCATCTCTATCATGGTTTCCAAATCTCAGGCTCACGAGCTACATTTTCAACAACCAATTGTACCTTTTGTTCTAGTTATTCAACAGACAATTAAACACACAAGACATTAAAAATAAGCTTATTGCACCATATTTTTGCTAGTTAAGTAAAAAACCTAGGAAATGTCTGAAATAGTCACTCCTTCTCCCCTTCTCCCCCCCCAACCTCCCTGCCCTGGGGTGTGCACATTCAATCAGTTACAAATTATTTTTCTGCTTAAATTCTGTGAAGTTCAAGGATTTTCACTCAACAAAGTATAAAATTTTACATGATTTTGGCATGATATACAAATCTTACATGACAAATTAGCATTTGTTTCTTAACCAAACTACCAAGGACACAGTAAATAAAAGCTGTTGGCCTTGGATTTGGGTGAGACTGTTTTAATCCTTGCAGCATCCTCATACTTGAGCCTTTACCTGACCAACAGTTGGAGTCCAACTCCAGAAAACCAGTTCCAACATTTGGCCCTTCTACCCACGGACACATATCACATAGTGGCAGCTATGCATTTTTCTGATGCTAAGTACTTGTCAAATATATATTCTGTGCACTACTTGAGACCATAGTTTTCAGCCCAGAAAAACTTATGGCTAAACTTTGCCTGAAATAGAACTGGGCTTGTTTAGCTTAGAGGATATTGGTTCTGATCTGATTAGCTGAACATTGCCTTCTTAGTGGGTGGTGCTTCCTTGCCTCTCCTGAGTCATTGCTCTTCCCTTATTCCACAAAAACCAGGCTGGTTTTGTCCTGTTGCCTATTTCTTCATAACTCAACATCTACCCTATTCCTGGATTTCTAATATAAACAGGTATTCATCCCAGTCATTTTCAACAAATGCCACAATTGACTAAGTATATTTTATTAAATGTATATACTTCTATCTTTTAAAAGCATATTTGAGTCAAGTTGTATACTTTAGCATACATTTAATTCATGTTATATTTTGACTGTAGACATATATGTGTATAAATATATTTCTATATATAGATATATTCTGTATTTTATGAATATTACAATGAGGGATGATAAGAATCAATAAATATGTGGGAAAAATTAGATTTTTCTTTCCTTATTTTATTTTATTTTATTTTTTAACTCAAGAGAGATATTCAGAGTTCTGGTTGCAGGAACTTTTTTTGAAAAGGGCATTTGTTGCCCTAATCAGTTTGGCTCAGTGATAGAGCATCGGCCTGTGGACTGATGGGTCCCAGGTTTGATTCTAGTCAAGGGCATGTACCTTGGTTGAGGAGCAAATCCCAGTTGGAGGTGTGCAGGAAACAGTTGATTGGGGTTTCTCTCACATAAATGTTTCTAACTATCTATCCCTCTCCCTTCCTCTCTGTAAAAAATCAATAAAAAATATATTTTACAAAAAATAAGAGGCCACTGTGAAGTACTTGACCACTGAAGATCACAAAACAAGGGAGACTTCAAGAGAAATGG
>NW_006290031.1:964693-966052 GCF_000327345.1 Myotis davidii | reverse complement strand
GCCCTCGCCCTTCCTCTCTGTAAAAAAGTCAATAAAATATTTTTTTTAAAAGGGAATTAATTAGCAGAGATATTTTAATATTGCTATTTGCCCCTTCTCTATAATAGAAGTGTGAGAGATGAAAGGAAATTAGTAAAATGTATATTAAAATAATATGTAAATTTATTAATAAATAAATAGTAACAAAAGGATATAACAACAACAGAGGCATGATATAAAAACGACAAAAACATGATATGAAAACAACAAAAACATGATATAAAAACAACAGTGATGCAAACAATGACTGATAAAGTGATTAAACTTATTCTAATACCTCCCTGTACACCACATTAAGAGTGAAAACACTTTCAGAGTGCTTGACTAATTTTCCTCCTGATGAAGTATTTAGAACTTTAACTGTAGAGTCACATGCTCTTCAAACTCGAGAGAAAGCAGTATATAACTGACCACGTGCAAAAACGGGTTCAGGTAGGAATATGCCTACTCTGTCTAGAGTTTGTCCTTGTGATTTATTAATAGTCATCACAAATGCTGGCATCACGGGAAACTGTCATTGAATCAATTTAAATGGGAGGCCAGTGTCAGATGGGGACAAATTAATTCTTGGAATCAGAACAACCTCTCACTCTGCAGATCCTGTTAATACTTCAGCTTTGATAATGTTAGGTTGTAATTTTTTGATAATAAACCTGGTACCATTATAAAGACTCCATTTACTATTGAGATTTCTCAATAGCATGATGATTGCACCCACTTTCAATTTTAATTTATGGCAAGGCATTCCCGAAGGAGTAATACTATTAAGAAATTCGATGGGAAACTTTTCTTTTGCAGCAGCATCTGTGGAATCAATGGAATCATCACTCAAATATGTGTGAAAATCTCCATTGAGTATATCCAAAATTTCTTCATTTAATTTTTGAACATGCTCATTTTTGGGACAAAGAATTACATTTAATTTTTGAACATGCTCATTTTTTGGATAAAGAATTGCACATTTGGATATATTTTTAATATTATTTATAGGTATACTATTTCCAAAGGTAGCTTCAATAATAGATCTGTTACATTCTATCATTTAAAAGCATATTTGAGTCAAGTTGTATACTTTAGCATACATTTAATTCATGTTATATTTTGACTGTAGACATATATGTGTATAAATATATTTCTATATATAGATATATTCTGTATTTTATGAATATTACAATGAGGGATGATAAGAATCAATAAATATGTGGGGAAAATTAGATTTTTCTTTCCTTATTTTATTTTATTTTATTTTTTAACTCAAGAGAGATATTCAGAGTTCTGGTTGCAGGAACTTTTTTTGAAAAGGGCATTTGTTGCCCTAAT
>NW_006290031.1:961488-964566 GCF_000327345.1 Myotis davidii | reverse complement strand
TTAAAGGGCATTTGTTGAGCAGTTAAAAAGAAAAGATCAAAATAAGGTGAATCTCTCCATGCATAACATGTACATCAAATAAGTACATTTGGTAGGAAAAGCACCTCTTTCTTTAGCATTGTTTATGAATTACGATTATTAAAGCATTTGATTGCTTTTAATGTCTTTGTTCACCATGAGCTATCCTTTCTCTATTTTTACATCTTGATGATCCTGCTTACCACTGTTCCTGCCAAGCTGTTTCTAGCAGGGTCATACTGCCAGAGGTCATAACTCAGTATATATTCTAAGTGCTTACACTTTCTCTCTCTGTAGTTACCCCCATTTCACCTCTTGAATACAATGTCTTACAGGAATGCTTTAGGCTTTTATTTATATTTATTCCCCATAAATCTTCAGCCTAGCAGGCTAGTGAACTAATAACCATCCGTTTACTGCCTGCAGATTGGCTGACTTCCAGTGCCGCATTGTTAGTGACTCCGTTTAGTCTTTTCATGTTATTTGCCTAATAGTATAATTTTTGAGAACCTGCTGAATACTGCTGTTTTTGATGTTACTCTTTATAGAATTATCACATGGTACAAGAAAGTATACATGAAAGGTCAGAGGAAAAGGATGGTAAGCCAGTTGAAAATAAAAGTGTGTTGTTTAGACAAAGTTGTGATTCTGAGAAAATAAAATAATTTTGGTCATAGCTAAATAAGTAAAAGACATTACTGAGGAGACAGAAGAAAGCTAGGTATATAGTGGCAGGACCACAGGAAAGGAAGTAGAACTGAGAACCCCACTAGGTGGAGTTACTAAGGCACCCCAACGGGGAGGGGGAGGAAGGGCTCTCACAACAAAAGCATGAACTTTAAAATGAATGGATATTGCTAAGACAGGCAGCATGCAGATAACCAATCACAAGGCAGTAAGGTGTATAAACCAATCCAAAGAATATTGCTAAGGCAGAATTCTTTGAAAAGACCAATTAGCGAGACTACCCACCCCCTAAATTAAAAGGTGCACACTTCTTCCCTCTCTCTTTCTTCTCCTTGACATGCAGTGGGTTCCTGATGTTCATTCCTGTGTCAGGGGAGCACATCCCTGAGCCCTCATGGCTTATGACCATGTGTCCTCCACATATGGACTATTAGCCTTTAATTAGCTTGGATACTAAACTACAACCGACTGTAACATGGAAAGGAAGCTCTGGACACCGGGCTGCTCTTGGAGCCCCAGCGGCACCTTTTAACGATTGGCTTCTTTCAGTAAGCTTTGCTCTCATTGATTTAGTCCGCGACTTCATTCTTCGATTTTGGTGAGACAAGAACTCAAACTCAAGCAACACTCACATTTTTGGTATCGTTACTATATGGCATTATTTGAGAAAGTGCTTTTTCTATCACAGTCCATATACCAAAGTCTTCCTCATGGGAGATGATATTTTATTTTTTCTTTAATTTATGTTTCTGGCTTACTCAGTTTTCACAAGCTGAATGTTATGAATTTCTGTCATTTTTATATTTACATTGAACCAATTTACATTGAAAAAATTTATTTTGTGATATATTTAAGATAATCTGATTTAACACATGAGAAATTTTCTTCCACATAGTCTATTCCAACTTCTTTCTTACTTTAATATGTCTTTACTATTTGATAGCAAGAGCTAACAATTAATTGTAATCTAACTAATATATTTTAAAATCCCAAAAATTATACTCTGTGGTTGTTCTGTATTTGTTCTTTGTGCATATCTTAACTTTTACTGTTATCAAATCATTACATTTAAAACAGTACTGCCATTGAACATAGTTGATGTGGTCATATTTGGTATATAAAAATTGGATAGCTGGAGTTGAATATTTTGTGAAGTTCATGCAATATGCATCTCACATGACTAAACACTGTTAAATGAAATCCTTGCATATGCTCTTGAAGTAAAAAAAAGATTTAGAAACAAGAGACTAAAATGATAATTATTAAAACACAAACACTTCATTAATTACATAGAAATAATAAATATTTTTAAATAATGAAATCTGTAAAGTGAAGATGAAGAAAGGCTAAAAAGGTTCGCTTTTATCTCTTTGGTTTAGGTATACATTCTACAAGAAAAAGTAAAATATAAGAACCCAGATAATGAGTTTCTTCTCTGAGAAAATCCACTTGACTTCTATGGCCCTGTGTAATATGAAGTTGATAACTAAATCTACGTGGGTTGTAAACATTCTTAAAATGTTACTGTTATTATTAGTTTTTGTTCCACATTTAATGTCTCTTTGATTTATAAGGATAAACTGTTGACTTATTTGACTAAAAGTTTGTAATATTTATTAAAGTTTGGTTGCCAATATCACTATAATATAAACACTATTAAACAAACAGTTATCCAACTTATCATCTGGTTTAACAGTGAATACTATCACTGATTAAATATCTGGATGCTATGATATAAAAATTTAGGTAAAATATTGTTTCCACAATTATATAAAAATATTTTATCAACTATAAAAATTCAAATAAGCAATATTAAATTATATAAAATTAAAATATTATTTTAATTATTCTGTGTTAAAATATTAAGTTTACACACAGCAACATGGCATTGAGCAAATTTTAGAATTTGCTCAATTATTGGTACACACAAAATTATTGGTACACACAAAACAATTAAGATGTACTATGAGTATGCAAGTATTTTAGCTCACTGGTGGATATAATCACAAGTTGCTATTTTATTAATCATGTCCCCATCTAAATATTCATTTCAAAACAGATTATATTTGACTATTAATATATTTCTTCAGATGGTGAAAATTATATCACTTTTTAAAATGTTATAAATGTAACACAATGTATATATTTTTTTGAACAAAATGTGGAGCTGATGTTCTTTATGCACGAAATTCATGCACATTAAAAGGGAATTAATTTGCAGAGATATTTTAATATTGCTCTTTGCCCTTTCTCTATAATAGAAGTGTTAGAGATGAAAGGAAATTAGTAAAAAATATATGAAAATCTTTCTCTTGTCAGAGTCTGGGGCATGCCACAGGAATCAGAGTCAAGTCCCCGCCAACCCATGTGCGC
>NW_006290031.1:944981-961005 GCF_000327345.1 Myotis davidii | reverse complement strand
TGCTATCAAGTTGGCCATCTCCAAGTTTTGCTAACCATCCACTATAAGCAGAATCCTCTGATTTCATATTTGTTGTAAGAGACAACTTTCTGAAATATCTCCAAACGTGGCAGTACTTTAAACTCATTTGTACTATGGCCGATCACATAGCATGTAGTACAATACTGAGATATTGTCAAAAATCTCCTTCAAGAAGGAGAACTTTCCCATCAATACAACACTTAAATTTATCTTAGTAATCTGCCTATGGCATTTATAGCATGACTGGATGCCATGGTGCATTCATCAATAATGAGATGCTGGGTCTTTTTAATAGTTTTAGCAACTTCACTCTTTATATTGAGTCTAGAAATTGAAGTTTCATTTAATGGAATAGGTAATTTATATTGGGAATGAAAGGTGCTTCCACTGAGAAGTAAATTTGCAGCAATTCCTGTAGATGCATTGGGTAAAACAGTACCACCACGACCTCTAATATAATGTATTAAAACTTTATATAGATATGCAGGTGAATAGGATTCCTAGCTGGCAGGCCCCTGACAGCAAGCTGGCCACTTGTGGATTCCGTGAGGAATGGGGCTCCCTCCTCCCTTCTGTCAGGGTTCGGGGTGCAGGTGAATGGAGTTCCAGGCTGGCAGGCCACTGGCAGCAAGCTATCCAACAGCAGATTCTGTGAGGAATGGGGCTGCTTCCTCCCTACTCTCAGGGTCTGGTTTGAATGCTGGATTCAGTACTTCCACACTCTGCTCCGAGGGTGGGTTTCTGCCTGAAACCTCTCCCTAAGGGCGGGTTTCTGCCTGAAACCTCGCCCTCCGGGGAAACAGCTGGGGGAGGGCTCAGCCGTTTCCAAGACGACCCTGCAGGACTGACTTCCTTCTGATTGGTTGTGCTTCTGGATGTGATGTTACACCCATGAGTAGACTAGAGGCCCGGTGCACAAAATTCGTGCACTCATGGGAGTGGGTTCCCTCAGCCCAGCCTGTGCCCTCTCTCAGTCCAGGATCCTTGAGGGGTGTCAAACTGAAGGCTTAGGCCCACTCCGCCTGATTGGTTCTTCTGTGGAAGCTTTCTGACTAGGGGTAGAGGAAGCTCTCTGTCCAGGGGTATTAGTTCTTCCCTGCTCAGTGGGTTTTTGCCCAGCCAGGTTGCCTTAGCAAATAGTCAGCAAGCTGTATCCTGTTATTCTTGGATTTCCCTATGTTCCTTCCCTCCTGTAGTCCCATCCCTATCTACTTATCCCTTTTCTATCTCCTCACTACCATATGACCCAGAAATTTAATTTCTGAGTATCTACACAAAGAAAACAAACAAACAGCATCAAAGACAAAAATAATAACACACTAATTCAAAATAATCTATGCACCCCATGTTCATTGCAGCATTATTCATAATAGCCAAGATATGAAACAACCTAAGTATCCATCAGTAAATGAAAGCAACCTAAGTATTCATCGGTAAATTATCAAGAAAATGAGTATGATATTACTCAGCAGTAAAAAAGAAATAATGATGAAAAAAATAGGTAAAGGAAATAAAAGGTATGATTTTCAGTTATAAAATAAATATGTCATAAGGATATAAGGTACAGCACAGAGAATGTAGTTAATAGTATATAATAATTATACAATCACTTTTAAGATATATAAATTTTGAATCATTATGTTGTATACCTGAAATTCATAATATTTAATAAAAATTACATATTAGAAATGTTGCTATCCATAAAAATGTTTTGTGTGAAAAGCATTGTTCATATTTCCTGGAGAATCTGAAAAGAGTTGAGTTTTTCTGTTTCTATACATTTTCCAACCCCTAAGTGAATTGTGCTGACTATGAGAATACAAAATAACAAAAAGCTTTCCTTCAATAAACATCACAAACAATAAATCACATATCTCAACATTATATGATCTATATTTTGGTTTAGTCTACAGAAAGGAGAGATAGCATGTCAGCATCTACCTCAGTATGATTCTGTGGGTGAACAAAATAGAAAATTTTAGATATTTAAATACTAAAATCCAATTGCCAACTTCCTGAGAGTATTTTGTTTGTAATTCTTGATATGTTTTTTTGAATCATCATTTGTAATATTCATGAATTTAGTAATAATTCTGTTTCTTCATAAAATATCAATTTTAAATGAAAAATGCTATTACATGAATGAAAATGACAGAATAAAGTCCTATTACTTTCCTTAGAAAATATGCATCATGAATCTTTTTTTAAAACAATAAAAGTTCAAATACTCTGAGAGTGTATTGCAAATTGCATAATTGGAAGGTAAAAGTGTGCAGTGGAGTGAGATATTAACATGATTAAATTTTTAATGAAGGTTTGTCACAAACCACCAACCACCAGCTACAATATTTGTAATATGAAAAGGACCTAAAACACACTGCACAATTGATAATGGATACCTAAGGTTTATTTAATTAATTTATTTACATTTTCTACAAAATAATAGCAATAATTTTCTTCTAAATTCTTACATGTGAATGAATTCATTCCTCATTTAAAATCGTAGGTGGAAAAGTTGAAAATATAAATTAACTTTAATAAAATAATAGAATTCAATATGATAGTTTTCTTACAAATTTGGCAAACACCAAATACAAATGTATCAGATAAATTTTTCAAGTGATTAATAAAATCCTTTAATAACTGTTTAATTCACTTAAGCCTTATGTCTAAATACTTAGCTGTGAGCACACTTTATTTTATATTTTACATCTTCCTAAAGATTAATCTGTAATCCATTATAGCATTCTCCACATTTCCCCTTTTATCATACATCCTTATATTTATAACTTTTCAGATTATGATTTTGAAATAATTATAAATTTAGAGAATATATATATATTGATAAAACATGCTGTTATGTCTTACAAGTAGTAATGATGCATTGAAGGTATAGCATTAATGTCAGTTGACACGTGTTAGCCAAGATTCCTAATAAGTTTTATGGTAATTTTATTGTCATCTAATTATTTGAGAAAAATATTTATAAATTTTTCAAAGATTTTGCAAGGATTCAATGATACCTGGTCTTCAATAGATATTACAAACTGCAGCTCTCATCTTCAGAATAAATTTTCTATTTGCCTATTGTTGTCTAATACTGCCTACCTTATTAGGAATTTTATATTATTTTTTTTTCCCTCTCTCTCTTTTTTCTCCATTTCTCCCTATTCCTTCCTTTCTCTTTCTCTTCTAGTCAACTTCTCCTTATAAAATGGATCCATTCCATTAGTTTAACATATTTAAGCTTTAAACAAAAACATTACAATTGAAAAAATTCTGGTGCATAAAGGTATTTACTTCTTTCTGTCAATTTTTGGAAATACATCTTCATATTCTCAATTTATATTTTTTCATAACATTTAAGTCTATCACTCAGATGTTCCCAATAACCCAATTCTATTAATCTTATTGGAATGCTTTGCTTTGGAATCATGGAGAAAAAACTAGATTCTTGCTGTCAATAGTTTTGGATAGGGATAAACTCTAATTCCCTTAAAAATAAAATGTTGTAATGTGTAAGTATATACTTTTTAATATAGTTGATATAGATAAAACACAGAATGACATTACTAGTATTTAAATACAGAGTAGAATAAAAACTTCTTATAAATCTTTAGCTTTAAGTGCAAAATACTCAGTCATTGTCCTTGATAAAAACAAAAGCAAGTTCATAGGAGATTGAGCTGACAACAGCTGGCCTTAGAAGAAATACATTTAAGTGCAAAAAATATCGGTAGATAGGGTGAAATGAAGAGAAGTCAGGGAAAAAACACATTTGTAATACACTGCAAAATCACTAAAGCAATAGCTTTGAGAACCTTACATCTGCAGAAAATCTTGTGGGTCTGAATTCAATCCAAACCTGTCAAAAATATTGATGAAAAAAATGTGTCTTTATATTTAAGTAAACACGAATTTAGGAACCTACTCCCAAATTTAATTATTTCCATAAGAAAAGTAAAATTTTCCTCAAGCTACACTATGTAGGCATGAAGATTTAATTAAGACACAGATGATGCCAGCGAAATTACTTTTTACTGAGGCACTGAAGTAGCTATTGACAAATAACAAGTGTATCGAATATTATAATCATGTTTCTGCAAATTGCTGTTATAGCTATTTTTAATAAAAAATTAGTTTCAATAAACCTAGTTTTTTTCATCACAGAGCTGACTGCAGCCATTGTCAATATTTAAACTCTAGTCTCCTTCTAAAACAGGATCTGAAGGTGTGCTAAATATCCTAATTTATTCTACTGTTACTTTAGTTCAGTTGCCAAAGCCATGCCTAATATTAGGCATACATAAAAATTGTATCTACAAACTGGAATCAGAAAATATAATTAATTTTGTGTTTCCCAAACAATCCATGTTAAAATTACATGCACAGATAAATATGCACATTAACACATATGGGAGACGTACCGTTGGCAATGCTGAACTAGCTTCTGCAGTTTTCCTTAATTGATATGTTCTTGCTTGCTTGTCGACATTTTCATCTTCTATCTTTAAATTAACAGTCTAAAATTAGTCTTATTTCCTTGCTCTGGATTATGAAAAACATTTAAATTTTAAATTACTTTAAATGACTTCACATTGCAGGCAGTCCTTGCTCTATTCTCAAAAGGCACTTTATTATGATTTGCTATAAGTCAGAAAACTATGAATCCAGGTTACTATCTAGCAAACCATGTGGATTTTTAAAGTGTAGCTACATCATCAGGAGAAGTGTTTTATTATATTAAATTTTAATATTTTAGTCTGATATTATTGATCTATTAAAAGGAAATCCTGCCGTTTGCACCAGCGTGGGTTGACCTTGAGAGAATTATGCTAGGTGAATAAATCAGGCGAAGGCAAATCAGGTCTCCTTATATGTGGAAACTAACAAAATAAATGTTGGGGAAAATAGTTATATAAAAGAAAGTCTTCCACCCATAGTGCCAAACACTAGACATTGAGAACTGCAGTGGAGAAATATTGGCTATTTTATTATGAATGGCACCACCCAGGAGAATGGGGTGCTAATTCCCAACAGCCTGAATTCCCCAATGGCATGTAGGTCACAGATTCTATAGGGCAAAATCACAAGACACTGTGGGTTAGGGGTTTGGAGTCATGTTGGAAGCTGATTGGCTGAAAGTGAGGTAAGGGTTAACGAATCATTTCTTCTGGTCTTGAGGATCTCTGAGGTCTTTCCCAGCTTCCTGGGACTAATGATTTTGCAAAACACATTTCAACTTTTTTCAGGGAACAAGTTCTCCAATAATATTAGGTACAGAGATTTAGCTGAGATAATTTCAAATTTTAACAAGAGAAGAAAAGAAGGAAAGGAAACATGCCAAGTCCTTTCTTCTAAATATGTTTAATATAACACAGAATAGCACAAACTGATGATAAAATAAAACGCTGTGAACCAATACATTTTTCTGTGGGAGCTTGCTGGCTCTCTAGCCTGCATTAACATAGAGAAGAGATCTACAGGGTGTTTTATGGTGGGCAACATTGAGAAGCTCATTTGAGAAGACATAACAAAGGGAGAAATTACAAGGAAATCATTCAAAAATTTTAATAAAACCCCACAAGCTGCATGACAGACATGGCTCGGTATTTGAGTGTCAACCTATGAACCAGGAGGTCAGGCTTCGATAAGGTCGGGGCACTTGCCCAGTTGCAGGCTTTAACCCCAGTGTGGGTGTGCAGGAGGCAGCAGATCAATACTTCTTTTCTAAAAAAATATATCTTTATTGATTTGAGAGAGGAAGGGAGAAGGATTGAGAGTTAGAAACATCGATGATAAG
This sequence comes from Myotis davidii, assembly GCF_000327345.1. Taxonomy (NCBI): domain Eukaryota; kingdom Metazoa; phylum Chordata; class Mammalia; order Chiroptera; family Vespertilionidae; genus Myotis; species Myotis davidii. Next base: position 955,181 of record NW_006290031.1, on the reverse strand, counting down.
AGAGAAACATTGATCAGCTGCCTCCTGCACACACCCTCCTGGGAATGTGCCCACAACGGAGGTACATGCCCTTGACCGGAATTGAACCTGGACCCCTCAGTCCGCAGGCTGACACTCTATCCACTGAGCCGAAATGGTTAGAGCAGATCAATAATTCTATCTCATCATTGATGTTTTTATTTCTCTCTCCCTCTCCTTTCTTCTCTCTGAAATCAATAAAAATATATTTTAAAAATAAATAAACACAAACTCACAGAATTAGCCAATTATTATTTTAAATACATTTTAAAAATCTACACACAGAACCCTGACTGGTTTGGCTCAGTGGACTGAAGGGTCCTGGGTTTGATTCCGGTCAGAGGCATGTGCCTTGGTTGCAGGCACATCCCCAGTGGGGGGTGTGCAGGAGGCAGCTGATCGGTGTTTCTCTCTCATCAATGTTTCTGGCTCTCTGTCCTTCTCCCTTCCTCTCTGTAAAAAATCAATAAAATATCTTTTATTTATTTTTATTTTTTTTAATTAAATCTTTATTGTTCAGATTATTACATTTGTTCCTCTTTTTTCCCCTCATAATTCCCCTCCTCCCAGTTTCCCCCCCCCCATCCGCCCTCACTCCCCACCCATCCATAGATGCACGATTTTTGTCCAGTCTCTTCCCGCATCTCTCACACCCCTTTCCCCCCCAAGAATAGTCAGTCCATTCCCTTTCTATGTCCCTGATTCTATTATAATCACCAGATTATTTATTCACTTGATTCTTAGATTCACTTGTTGATAGATGCAAGTTTGTTGTTCATAATTTGTATCTTTACCTCTTTCTTCTTCTTCCTCTTCTTAAAGGATACCTTTCAGCATTTCATATAATACTGGTTTGGTGGTGATGAACTCCTTTAGCTTTTCCTTATCTGTGAAGTTCTTTATCTGACCTTCAGTTCTGAATGATAGCTTTGCTGGATAAAGTAATCTTGGTTGTAGGTTCTTGGTATTCATCACTTTGAATATTTCTTGCCACTCCCTTCTGTCCTGCAAAGTTTCTGTTGAGAAATCAGCTGACAGTCGTATGGGTATTCCCTTGTAGGTAACTGAGTTTCTTTCTCTTGCTGCTCTTAAGATTCTCTCTTTGTCTTTTGCTCTTGGCATTTTAATTATGAGGTGTCTTGGTGTGGTCCTCTTTGGATTCCTTTTGTTTGGGGTTCTCTGCGCTTCCTGGACCTGTAAGTCTATTTCTTTCACCAGGTGGGGGAAGTTTTCTGTCATTATTTCTTCAAATAGGTTTTCAATATCGTGCTCTCTCTCATCTTCTGGCACCCCTATAATTCTGATTTTCGCACGCTTGAAGCTGTCCCAGAGGCTCCTTACACTATCTTTGTATTTTTGGATTCTTTTTTCATTTTGCTTTTCCAGTTGGGTGTTTTTTGCTTCTTCGCATTTTGAATCTTTGACTTGATTCTTGCGCTCCCCTGGTCTGCTGTTGGGTGTCTGTATAATATTCTTTATTTCAGTCAGTGTATGCTTAATTTCTAGTTGGTCCTTTATCACAACATCGAGGGTCTCATTAGATTTCTTGTAGATCTCATTAAGTTTATCGGGAGTTTCTAGAAACTTATTGAAAGACCTTAAAAGTGTGGTTTTCAGCTCTGTATCCTCATTTCTGTCATGTTTCTTTGTCTCCGCATTTTTTATGCTTTTTTGGTGCACCCCCTAGTGTTCTTTGTGCACAGTCGTTGTAGTTAAGCCTTGATTGTTGTCGGGGGTGATTTGACCTCCAGGCTAACTGGCTATGAGAGTTTGCTGTGTCTGCAGTGGGAGAGCTTCTGTGCTGGATCTCTAGGGCGGTGCTAATCTAGCGTTTGCCTGAGGCTATCCGGCAAATGGCCCTGCGCAGGGCTTGGGCGGGGCGGGTGGGTCGCACGGGATCCACAGGGTGGGCCGGAGCATTATGGCTGCCCTCTGTCCCGTCCCCAGGGGCTCTGCCTCCCCGAGTCCCAGCAACTGCTGAAAACCTCGGAGAGAAAGCTGCCTTCGAGTTCCGACCGAAGCCAGACAGTCCCGCTTCTCCGGTTTGAGTCTGGGTCCCTAGAGACTCACCCGGATCTGGAGCTCAGAGTCTGAGACTCCCTCCCGATTGAAAACGCCAACCACGCCCTCAGCCGCCAGCCCGCTCCACGCGCACTCTGTACCTGAGTGACTTCAGCACTGCGCCTCCTCTGAGTCTGGCTATGATATTCTCTTTCCTCCTAGTTGTAGAATTTCCACTCAGCCAGCCTTCCTTTGGTTCTGGATGATGTCCATTCTGTCTTTTAGGTGTAATTTGAATTGGTTGTTCATGGCAGTAATCTCCGGTGTTAACCTATGTCACCATCTTGGTTTTCCTCTCTCAATAAAATATATTTAAAAAAAAAAATCTACACACACAGAAAAACCAACATGTTTAAACAAGATGAGAAGGAAAAAAAATACAAAGGTAAGCATTTGTCAGGAGGGCTTTTCTGAAAAAAAATGAAATAAAATAAAATAAACAAAAAGTCTTCTGATTCAGAGCAAGGAGTGGATTTTCTGTTTCTGAAGTGAATTACCATGTCTGAATAAAATATTATTTTATTGGGCAAATTCTAATATGGATGTCTGATTTCCAGTATTAAAATGTAAAGAATGTTAAAAACAGTTTTTAAAATGTATATCATGTATCCATCCTGGTGTTGTGTGAACTATTTTACATCCTTGGGTAGCTGTAAGTGACAATCTTTGTACTCTGTGCTCAGTCTTAAAAATACCAAGATAAAGGGATTCTTATGAAGTGCCAGTGAAAGATATTTTTTTCTATTTCATTGTTACCCCATTTTATTTTAGTTTTCTAAAATATACTTTATTGATTTTTTTACAGAGAGGGAGATGGATAGAGAGTTAGAAACATTGATAAGAGAGAAATGTCGATCAGCTGCCTCCTGCACACTCCCTCCTGGGGATGTGCCTGCAACCAAGGTGCATGCCTTGACTGGAATTGAACCTGGGACCTTTCAGTCTGCAGGCTGATGCTCTATCCACTGAGCCAAACCGGTTAGGGCATGTTACCCTCATTTTAAAGTTATAGGTTTTAAAATACCAATTTGAGACCCAGGGAAAATAGAATATACATCATTTGTTAATCCCCCTCTTTAAGTTACTATGACTTCCTATGTAATTTGTGGGAATAGTTTGGACTTTAAAAGATCTTTAAGAATATCAATTGCTAAGTCTTTTTATTCAATGTTATTTAAGGGATAATAATATAATCACCACCAAATACAAATTCAATTGGGACAACATACTTTTCTATTTTGTTTCAAAGTAATAGTGGTATGAAAATAAGCAATAATTCTATGTTGTTGTTCTCCAATTCTGTTAATCAAAATTTTCTTAAACTTATATAGAAATATTTTGAAAATTAATTTTAAGGGTTAATTAAAAATTAATGACAAATTAGAATGTTATATGTTTAAATACTGCTCTTGGTAAAACTCATCATATGTAATTTAAATACATTGTAGTAAATCTATACTGATGCAATTCTAATACAATACTATATTAAGATATTAATATAGTATTGTATATCTTAATATAGTATTGTATAGTCCCTATACTAAAATATTTTTTCTTTGTTAAAGGTAATTAATTAGTTGTTGCTGCCCCCAAATGATTGGTAGTTACATTTTTTTTAAATATAGAAATTTCTTATCCTCCCTTCAGTTTTTCTTTGGGAATCTCTCTGTCTCTCTCTCTCTCTCTCCTCCCATCATAAGTCTTGTTTTTGCTAGCTAAATACTAGCCCCTCTGACAACCTCGCCTCTTTATAACATAAGGAGCAATTTCTTCAGTAGTTTCTCATTCATTCTAGCAGATTATGTTGCCAGTGACAGATACAGGGAGAATATAAAGCAGAAGGTCCAAATGTGAAAATAAACACATTCAACTGGTGGCCTGAGCAATTTGGACTGAGTGTGTCTTCGAGTTCCCCAGAAATCCATTGTTGTGTTAGGCATATAGACTATAAATGCCAGAACTGATTCCACACACAGAGAAGAGCAGTTAATATCCTGGGTTCTTTACAAATGCTATGAAATGAAATCATTCAGCTCTGCTCAAAGAGTTTCTGATTTTTAGTAGTTTCTATTGTGAACTAATGATAAACCAAGCAAGAAAAATATTTCTAAACCCCGTATATGAACTCCTAAGCACAGGCCTCCTTCCACTGGACTAATACAGATGCTCTGCATTTTGAACAATCGGAAGGCATAAATTGTACCTATCTATGCTTTTCCCTAAGATAGTCTTAAAAATAGTACCTTGACTTTCCATAATAAGATAAATATACATTATTAAATAGACTACTGATTGAAATCATTTTTAACAATTAATATTTATAAAATTAAATTAGAATAATTTTTGCACTTATCAGATTTCACATTTAAACTTTAATAAAAGAAAAACAATTTCTGTCTTCATCTTTAGTCTGTCTTTTTCTTCAACAAAGTGTATGGTCACAACTTAACCTTGAAAAAAATAACTAGCTGAAGATAAAAATAGCTTAAGTTTGCAGTACAAATAACAAAAATGAAAATAAAACATGTTTCCTGAAGTGTGTATGGTATATATTGAGAGTTATTCTTATAATATATAAATCTACATTTACTATATTTATATTTGTTTGGCTTATAATCTAATTTTGTTTATGTCAGAGTCTGGTTAAGTCTCTTCTAATTTTTATATCTGATCTATATTTTAAACTATGCATACCTGGTCATAGTTGAGTGTTTAAAGATTCATTTTAGCAATTTACTGCAAGATTAAGAAAATGAAAGACTAGTCCTAGGAAATTACATAAAAATTAGTCCAATTTTTAGAACATAAATGCCAAATTTAGAAAAAAATTACAATAATGCAGCACTCTATTGATATGACCTTTAGAAAGTAATTTTAGTCTTTAAAATAAATAATGGGTTTTCCTCCTTTTTACCTATTTTATTGTGGTGCTTTTACTGAAAACATCAATTTGTATTATAAGGACTACTTAGGCCTGCAAGGAGTTTTTATTTCATGAAGGTCCATTGGAGCTGCCCAACCTTTATGCAAGGTGTTTTCTTCCTTGAGGTGTAGTTGCTTGATTAACTTTGGGATGAACAAGTCTAGTAGAAACACAGAAGTACAGCCGTTGCAATGATTTTGTGTAAACATAATATGAAATGATGACAAAAGAATAGACTTTAATGCTTAAACAGCTAACAATTTATATCCAACTAACATTGTGTAGAAAGCTGTTAAATTTAAAATGAATCACTTGGTTACTCATAAAGTTGCATTGTATTTGATACTTCATTTTTGGGAAAAGAAGAAGCACACTTATTTCTTATAGTATAAACTGGAGGCCCAGTGCATGAAATCGTGTGTGTGTAGGGTCCCTAGGCCTAGCCTGTGATCAGGGCCATCTCCCGCCTGCTTGCCATGTCCCAGTCCCACCCCACGGCCACCCACCTGGTTTCCCATGGTTCCCAATTTGCCATCCTGAGATTGGAGACTGTGGGCCAGGGAGGAGGGACTGAGAGGTGGTCAGTGCACCCCATAGCAACTGGTTGAATGGTCGATTTGGTCGTTATGCCATTATGGTTGCTGGGCTTTTATTATATAGGATGATGGAGAAGTGGGACTTATTTTTAAGGAGAATGGAATTTATATGAGTAAAAAAATTCCTTCAGACCTAGCTGGCTTGGCTCAGTGGATAGAGTGTTGGCCTGCAGACTGAAGGTTGCGGATTCGATTCCAGTCAAGGGCATATGTCTGGTTTGCACGCTCGATCCCCAGTACGGGGTGTGCAAGAGGCAGCTGATCAATGATTCTCTCTCATCATTGATGTTTTTATCTCTCTCTCCCTCTCCCTTCCTCTCTGAAATCAATAAAAATATATTTTTAAAAATTACTTCAGTCAAAGAGATGTTGAAGTCATGATATTCAGTGTCTGAGGAGACTTTAATTGACAAAGGATCTTTACAGATTTAATCAAGTTGAGCTAAGTTTATTGCATTGGACCCTAATCTAATATGACCAGTGTCCTTATAAGAAGATAACCATGTGCAGATAAGGAAATACAGGGTGAACACCATGTGAAGGTGGAGACTGGGATTAAAGTGGTGCTTCTACCAGCCAAGAACATATCATTTAAATGTACAAATTTAACTGTGAGATTTCATTAGTTGTTAGTCTAAAATAAATGATATTCATCTAAATCTAGACCAGACTCTATTCTTTTTTTTGTTCCTACTTTATACCATCATTTTAAATTGTTCTCCTATAGCCTACTTCATACATGGGGGCAATGTCATAGAGAAAACCTCATACCAGGCATAAGTGCATTCAAAGCCTGCCTGCCTGTTGAAGCATCCTTCCACATTGTTCACACACATTCTCTGAACATAGACAGCAAAGGGCTGATGGTCAGTAAAGTGGCTGCCTTAACTTTCCTTCCTAAATGCCTTTACAGGAACAACTTTAAATGCTTGTCAACGTCCTTTAGATTCTCACGAATCTCAGCTCGATTTTTCTCTCTGCCTTGAAGTAGGTAGAAATCCTGATCAAAGTTAATCTTCCACCACATGGAGCAACCGTGTTTATCTAGTATCAGAATGCATCCTTTTCTCTTTTAAACTGGGAATTTCTAGAAGTTAATGACTCTCGATGGTTGGTTTTAGTGTACTCAACATAATTTCCACTTTATATATTCAATGCTTCTTGAGTTGAATGACAGTCTCTCCTCTACTTTCATTTCTGACTCCAACATGGCCAACTAATCCTAATTCATAATGCTTGCTTTCCATATTGAATTGATTAACCATTATATTTATGAGTTTATTAAATATAAAATCAAAGAGAAATGTATAGATGTCGGTGAGTTTTATAGGAAACACTGATGTATCTAGCATATGCTTTCTGATAAAGCCAAGCACTGCCATTGGAGACTGCTGTGGTCTCCTACTTAATCCTGACTCAGTCTTTGCCATCAGAGGAAATCACTACCCTGAACATTATGCTTGTCATTCCCTAGTTGCCTTTAGTTTTCCAAATGTGTTCCTCTGGATGTTTGTAAAATTTATGCTCAAAAAATCAATTTACTTACTTGAATTTACATTGTATTTCTGAAATTTATCTATGTTCTTTATAAAAAAAAACAACTATAATATATTCTTAATTCTTGGATAATTGAGAATTGTGTAAAACTAGTAAATTTATCAAATATTAGGCTTATTTCCAGCTTTTTGTTAATATGAAAATATTTTCACAAATGTTCGTGTATGTGTTTCCTGGAGTACACCTGCAAGAGTCTCTGGGTTATATACCTAAGATTAGAATTGCAGCATCACAGGATCTGCGTATCTTGCTCTTCTTAGAACATGTCAGATTTCTTTCTCAAGCAGTTCTATCAATGTGCATTCCCACAAGAAGTGCTATAAAAGTATTCTGGTTCCTTCATATCATTATTAACCAATATTTCACTCTTAAAGTTTTGCTAATCAGGTTGATATAAAATGTGAGTTAAAATTGAATCCCACTGCCGAAACCGGTTTGGCTCAGTGGATAGAGCGTCGGCCTGCGGACTGAAAGGTCCCAGGTTCGATTCTGGTCAAGGGCATGTACCTGGGTTGTGGGCACATCCCCAGTGGGAGATGTGCAGGAGGCGGCTGATCGATGTTTCTCTCATCATCGATGTTTCTAACTCTCTATCTCTCTCCGTTCCTCTCTGTGAAAAATCAATAAAATATATTTTAAAAAAAAATTGAATCCCACTTATTATTTATCACATTAACATCTTCTTATGTTAAAGGTTAATATGGTTTTATTCTCTGGGAATTCTATCTTTTGCCCACATTATTGGGTCATCTATTTTTCCTAATGACTTATATATAGTTTTTATATATGCTAATCAGTTTCAAATATAAGTTTCCAACTCATACTTCATATTCCCACTTGTAATTGTTTATTTTTATGAACAGTTATTCTTATTTTGATATAGCCTCAATTATAGTTTTTACCTTTATTTTATAACTGTCTTTGAATTTGAGAAATTCTTTATTAGCTTTATGTTCTAAAATATTTTCATATAAATTCTACAAGTTTTATAGTTTTGCTTTTCATATTTACATTTCAATTTGTTTTGATCATATTTCAATTTGCTTTGATCAAATATTTCAATTATCACTGTATTTAAATATAGGTAATATATCATGGAAGGTTTAAGGTGGAATTTTTGGTCATATTGTAATATAAAAGTGTTCTCTCCCTATTTTTAACACTACTGTATAACCATTTTTAAAACTAATAGTCTAGAAGAAGAAAAGGATCTTTATTATTCCTTCTTGGTAATAATAAAAATGTATATTTCATTTTTGTTTTTCTTGGTTGTACTAATTTCAGTTTTATGTTATATTTTGTCTTAATAGTACTCTTTTTTAAATGTCTAAACTGGAGTATATTTTGGAGAAGAAAAGTTCAAACTGGAAGCCTTAACAGGCGCGGTGTTCTGATTTGAATTGTAGCACATCAACACTTCACCATTTTCTGTCACTTTTTTGCCTGGTCCAGATGGTAGACTTGCTTGACTTGCCCAGTGTCTGGCTGAGTTAGGTGCAAACCATTTGAAATTCAATCAGTAGATGATGGAAGTGATGGCTGTTGGGCAGAGGAAGCATTTTGATAATTTAAAGAGAATTTTATTTAGATGACAATGAAAAATACACGGTATGTTATACTGTGGTAAACCTGACACTTTTGGCATTAGGTTAAAATGAATTTTTCACTCAAAGAAATCAATGATATGCTTCTTCTTTTCCTTTATTAAGGAAATAATCCCCAATTTTTTTCTGGCTTAGAATTTGTATATTAATTACATGCATGATATTTTTGGCTTCATTTCTGTGCATTTTAATAGACTTATTACACATTTTCTACAAAATATAAATATAGTAGATAAGAAAATGGTATGTAAAAGGGAAGTATTGCTTTCCTGGCCAGACCATGTTTTTGGTATAGGCAAATATTATACTTTGAGAAAATGGAAAAACCGGACTACTCTTGATTTTACTTTAAATATATTATTATAAATCCATTTTTGTAATAACCTTGGACTATTAATATGTACATTTTCACAAATTTGTGTTCTTATTTAGTAGACAAACTTATTTTGTGGATATTCACATCACTGTTCAATATCATATTTGTATACCTGCAGGAAGTGGCTTTAAAAATTAAGAGTCCTCAAATGACATACTTTAAAGCATTTCAGGGTTTCAAGAATAGGCCATATTCTGGAAACATCAATTTAAAAAGTGTAGGACTATTTTAGGTAAAATATTGTATATCACTGTTACCATGTAAGTGTAATTTCAATAAACTTAAGTTCGCTCTTGTTATTGTGATTATTTAATATTAAATATGTACTTTTCCAGGTATAAATTTTATAGATCCAACAAAGACAAAAGTAAACAAGCAAAAAATATTTATACCAAGAAAGAATCTTAAAAATATATTATATTATATCATTCTAAATTAACATTATAGGAAAGAGGTTGTTGTCTATAGATCAAATAGAATGCCTAACCTCAACTAGCTGGTCAGTGGTACTAGATATTAAATCACCAAGTTCCATTCGGTTTACTGATGAGAAAACATGGGTTTAAATTCTAGTTTTACCCTAGGTAGGTTCTAGCACACATTATACATTTATAAAAGTTGGAAAAAAACTTCCTTAAAACAAATAAATTAGGAAAATGCCACTTGTATGCAAAGTAGAAAGAAACTCTGGGTCAGGGTCCCAGCAGAAAGATAAAAAACAACATAATCAAGTTAAGGAAAATAAAGAAATCTTAATACAAATGTTAATACAAATACAAGGATCTGTAGCTTCGCAATTTTTTTCTTTTTTCTTTCATTAAAATGATAAGGGGAGACAGGGACTTGTTGGGGGAGGAAGATTGAAAAATAAATACCCTAACATCACTCTCCTTCCTCACTTTAATCTCCTTTGGTGCTCCTGTTGGCCAGTCGGTTTAGGTGCCAGAGAACAAGAAAGTGTTAGGCAGAAAACAGTGGAAATTGGATCTGAATGAGCAGGAGATTTCCAGGATAGGTTCTCTTTCTCCAGGCTGTCAGTACTGAGGGAGCTAGAGAGTTTGGCAA
>NW_006290031.1:934330-943976 GCF_000327345.1 Myotis davidii | reverse complement strand
CATAGATATGTTTTCTTAAGCACTTGTTCACATGAGTTAAAAGAGCCTTTTTGTTGTTGTTGCTGATAGTATTACAGATCTCTCTCATTTTCTCCCTTTTTGCCCCCCTCCACCCAACCTGCTTCCCCCTCCAGGACTTTTCCCATGCTATTGTCTGAGTCCATGGATACATGCATATATGGGACCCATTTTGTTTTTCAGTTTATTTTGTTCATTTTGCTTATTTTCCCCATATAAGTGAGATCATGTGATATTTGTCCTTCTCTAACTGGTTTATTTCACTTAGTATAATAGTCTCCAAGTGTAACCATGCTGTCTCAAAGGGTAAGAGCTCCTTCTTTATTACAGCTGCATAGTATTCCATTATGTAAATGTACCACAGCTTTTTTATCCACTCTTCTACTGATGGGCACTTGTGCTGTTTCCAGATCTTAGTTATTGTAAATTGTGCTTCTATGAACATAGGGTGCATTATTCTATCTGGTTGGTGTTTCAGGATTCTTAGGTTATATGCCCAGATGTGGGATCTCTGGGTCAAATGGCAGATTCGTTTTTAATTTTATTTTTTAGGAAATTCGATACTGTTTATACATCAAACTAAAAAGCTTCCACACAACAAAAGAAACCATCAAAAAATGAAAAGGGAACCTACTGTGTGGGAAAACATATTCACCAGTGATACATCTGATAAGGGTTTAATTTCCAGAATATACAAATAATTCATTCAACTCAACACCAGGAAGACAAAAAATCCAATTAAAAAATGGTCAAAGGACCTGGATAGACACTTCTCCAAAAAGGACATACAGATGGCCAATAGACATAAGGGAAAATGTTCAATTTCAGTAATCATCAGAAAGGTGCAAATTAAAATGACAATGAGGTATCACACCTGTCAGAATGGCTACCATCGATAAATCAACAAACAAGTGCTGGCAAGGATGTGGAGAAAAGGGAACACTAGTACACTGCTGGTGAGAATGCAGATTGTTACAGGCACTGCGGAAAAAAAGAGCCTTATTTGTATACAACAATTTCATTTTTCTGTGAATAAAATTATACAATGTTAAAATAGAAACTGAAGGATATGACACGTTTTAAGGGTTTACTTGAACAACAACCCATTGGAATGGGGTAGTGCCAAACTAGGAGTGGTTAGGAACTTCCATAGACAGAAGCTGGGAATAAACTTTTATAGAGAAAAGGCAGAAAAGGCAGGATATTATTGATTGGCTATAGCTTAAACGTTTACCTTATTTGGAAAAACCTAGTTGGCTATTTGTGACTGGTTATTCTTAGGTATTGATTTCTTAACCTTGAGATATTTACAGGTTTAGACTTTGATTTTATTTATGTAGGCTGCTAAGGTACTAGAACCAACTCAGTCCAATGGCCTCCTCACTTAATTAATTTAATTTTAATAAAATTTTCTATTTGTGTAAGATATTTTGGCACACCATTTCATATAAAACTAACTATAAACCTGCAGTAATATTATTTTATTTTACAAAAATAGTGACTAAGCATTCACTGTGATTTTGCCATTCATACAGGAAACAAATGACAAATTGTTTAACCAGGATTCTGCCAACAAAACTGAAAACTTTACCATTTTAACAACAGTCTTGCATTAAAAACATGATCCATTAGCTGTTGTAGTCATTTAGTTAACTTAGTTTCTGAAAGCAAATGACTACAACAACAAAGTTCACATTTAATTTCACTTTGAAAAATGAGACAAAATGAAATATTTTATTTTGATTTTTCTCTTGGCAAAAAACTAAATCTTTTCAAATAACTTTATATGTAGAATTTGGCTCTAATGTTAGCATATTGATGTATGTGTTACAGTATTAGACACATGTGCTAGACATCCAGGGGACAGAGGAAGGCACATAAGAATGGTCAATTCTGATTTCCTCACACAGCCCTCTCCTGTGACTTCGGCCCTCCCTTGGTGCCATATATAACACCTTACTATACCCATTTTGTCAGCAAAAATATATAGTGCTGTTTTTATTTTCTTACTAGTACCTGGAGAGTCTTTTTAGGTTGGATAGGTAGACATCTCTGTGGATGTTTAGGAAAAAAGAAAAGAAACAAATTAATATGCCTATGAGAAGGAAAAATGCAGAGTTTAAAAAAAAATAACTAATGAGTTAGAACAAGGAGAGGATTTAGATTTTTCAGGAAAAGTTCAAGGGGAACAGTTAAGAAAGTATAGGCAACAGGGAGTTTGGGATTGACATGATGACCACTGTGCAACTCAAATACTCTGCTCCGTCTCTACTACAAAATATTCAGAAAACATCCACATTATTGAAACTTTTATTGTCTGAAAATGTAAATAGTCCTTTTTTTTTTTTGCTTGAATTTTAGCGTGGGTTGAAATCACAGGTTGGCCAACAAAGCTTCCAATACCCAGCTTACGTGTTATACACAGTAGTTTGAGGTCACTGGTTATGTTTTATTAACTTTGAACCTCTAGTAAAATTAAAATGAATGAACTCTAATACAAGATAATAAATGTTTGATAAATAAATTAAATACAAACATAGAAGAGATGTAACAGGGAGGGAGAAGGGTAAGGATGGTGGATGAAGAAGGGGGAAGGAGGGAGGGAGAGGACATAGATTTTGACATAGAAAGCATTCATTGGAGCTGTCAGTGGTCAGTTTTGATTGTCTGCCCCTGGGCAGTAGCTTTAGTGGGCCTCCGGATGCCCCCTTTCCAAAATAGACAGTATTGTATCTATTTTGAAATATCGAGAGATTCAGATGACAACGGGATTCAAAGGTATTTGAAAAACTCGATTATATTATGCTTATCTTAGACTTTCTCCAAGCAGAACCAGTTAGCAAAATTCAAGTCCTCTCCATTAAATAATTTTTCTCCCATGCCTTTGTTTTGGAAAATGCATCATTTACAATATAACAGCTTCCTCTAGGAGCATGATCTGCCTTGCTAACTATACAGACACTTGTCTCACTTATCCCTCTTCCATTCCTTCTCCCAAACTGATCTTTTCTCCTCCTGGTCACTAACAAGGAATGCTGCCACTGTCGTAAACTGTGTTTTTAAATCAGGGAAACTGTGATGGAACAGAATTATAATGCAGCATCATAACTGTGAAAAGGAAGGTTTACAGCTGACCAAAGGAAAATATGAATTGATGTCTGTGAGGATTTGAGACTCTTTTAAATAGAATGTTTTTGCTGTATGTTTACATGAATCAATAATACTGAATTCTAATAAAAAATGAAAGCCAGAGTCACACACTAGTTTTTGTGTTTTTTTTTAAAGCGACTTCAGCTTTCTTGTGAAAAATGTATGCTTCTTGTGGTTTTCAGTTAAAGTTTAGCTTTATATATAAGAGGCAGATGATGGTGATGGAAATAAATGTTCAAAGTCATGGAGCTCTTGAATAAGCAAGCCTCATTTTCCAGGGTTCAGTAGACATTCAATTCCATTACGATGCTTGAAAGAAATAATGTAGAAATCAATGTGGAATTTGAAAGAAGGGAGAAAATAATGTGTAATAATTATTTTATCTCCTTGAGGAATGCTGCACTATAAAAAATCCTCTAATCTGTATTTCTCTTCCATTAGTACAGCATTATATGAGAATTTACTTTTTTTCTGAAAGCATTACTAGATTTGTTTTTTCTGTTTCTTCTTTGTGATACAGTATTGCTGTTTTATGCTTTTTTTTCTGGCCTCAATTTGTGCCTTTCATTTCTCATTGAAAATTTGGCTTAAAAGCACATTACCTACCTGAGACACAGGCAACAGACTTGTAGAATCTCTTCCTATAATCTGCTATATACAAGATTAAAATATTACTTTTTTCTTTATGTATAATTATGAAAATGTCTTGCCCTTGGTAAAAACAACAACAAAAACACACATCCACATCTGAATATACATTGTGTATTCCAACCACCTCGATAGCATTTAAGACCCTCGCAATCTGCCCAGCCAGTGTGGCTCAGTGATTGAGCATGGACCTATGAACCAGGAGGTGACAGTTCGATTCCAGATCAGGGCACATGCCGGGGTTGTGGGCTCGATCCCCAGTAGGGGGCATATAGGAGGCAGCCTATCCCTGATTCTCTCTCATCATTGATGTTTCTCTCTCTCTCTTGACCTTCCTTTCTGAAATCAATAAAAATAGATTTAAAGAAACCACAAAAAAAAAAAAAAACCAACAATTCCCACAATCTGGTAAAAATGTAAACTTTCAGCACGGTTTTTCAATACCTTTTTCCTGAACCCTATGATCCATTCACATTGCTAAGCATTCTACACATGCACATATCTTTTGACTTCCACACCTCTGTTCATGACAGGCTTGTTGTCTGTTACTAAACAAGCCTGAATTATACCTTTTAAAATCCTAGCCACCATCCAAGGCCAGGCTATAAAGGCCTAAGGAAAATGACCACCTCAAATGCTAATTTCTTTCTTCTTTAATAAGCTGTAATAGTTTGTTCATATAAATCATACTTCTGGCTTATATTTTTTAATAAAACAATCTTATTCTTACTAAATGATTATAAAGAGGAATTAATCCTATGTTCTGTCTCCAGTGCAGCGATTCACAAACATAACCCCTAGCTTGGTATAAGGCTACAGATTAAGTAAGAGTCAGCAGAAAAACTTAAAAATATACAGATTGACAGTTTATACCACAGTTTGATTCAGCATGACTGAATGTCACATACACGACCCACCATCCAGGTTCAGAAAACTTTAACGTAATTTATTCCACAATTCTAAGTGATAGATAGTTGATTTTTAATGAAAAAATAAGTGTAATGCATGTGTTTACACAAATGAATTCAGGAAGGAATGAAATGCTTTGTTAAGGAGAAATGCTACATTATTAAAGAATTAACTTTAGCTCTGCTATTTAATCCTTTTGAGGTAAGAATTTAATCTTGCTAAGCCACAGTTTCTTCCTTGATGTGTAAACTAAAGAAATAGCATTTGAAACAATTTTTTAAAGGGCTAAAATATTTTGTTGACATACAGCCTATGTTTTTGTGAGGCTTAGGAAAAAAATCATTTCTTTTTTCCCCCACCCAACTTTGCTTTTTTAATTAAATTTATTGGGATGCCATTGGTTAATAAGATTATATAGGTTTCAAGTGTATATTTGTATTATACATAATCTGGATATTGCATCCCATCACCATATGTTTGACCCCTTTACCCTTTAGTTCCCCCATCCTCCCCTGCTCTTTGTCTTATTTTTAGCTCAAATCTCCTTCTGCATTGTAGAACATGTGAGATGGAAATATAACATTGAACATAATACATTTGTCTTCTAGAGTTGAGATTAGATTAACTTTTAACTTAGAAGTCAGGAAACAGAAGGGTTATAACCTAAAAATTGTGCTGAGCACTACTCATAGACCAACGGTGTCCCTCTCAGGCAAAGCAGGCACCTGTCCATACCTGAGCCCAGTGCAGTGGTGGTCTGCCAAAGGGAGAGACAAGCTATAGGAACACAATGTTCTAGTGGTTCTCCTAAAGGAACTAATTTTTTCAGGAACACAGTGTAGAGAAATTCAAGGCAAAGAACACTGTCAGAAACAATAGAGATTTTGGTGGTGAGGAATTGAAAGGTGTCTAGTGATTCTATAATAGCAACAAGCAAAACAAGTAGAAGCAAGAGAAGTTGGACACATAGAGTTGTAATACATTTGAGAATAACAGCACAAAAGAAACAGGTACTGAGAAAACTGCACTGGTGGGGAAAAATGCCAATAGAATGTAACTAAAATCCTCAGGAAACAATGAAGAGAATCAGAAACAAAAATAAAAAGATTCATATAATGAACTATAAATATATGTACACTTGCTCTCATCTTAGGTTCCTTAGAAGACAAAATTCTATAAGTAATTATAAAAATGGATTACTGATGTAACATCCATATCATAATATGTACAACAGTGTTATCACACAAAAAGGGAATAGTGAAGAAAACTATATGAAGTAACATTTCTATATCTCATTGGGATTAAGTTAGTATAACTCTGAAACTGATAAACAAATACGTGTATTGTAAGCCCTAGGACAACCTCTAAATATCTAGAATGGAAATAAATAAATAAGACTATCTCCATTTTTAGATGACATGATCTTGTTTAAAATAACTTGTAAGGCATTTATTTGAAAAAAAAAACCCACAAGAAAGCAACAAATAAACAAACAAGAAAAGCAAACAAACAGAAACCCCTAGACACAGACAACAGTATGGTGGTTACCAGAGGGCAGGGGGTGAGGTAGTAAAAGGTAAAGAGGGTCAAATATATGGTGTCTAAGATGATTTCACTTTGGGTGGTGGACACACAAATAAAAATAAATTACCTAAATGTTCCACAAACTTTACACAAAGTAATAATAATTCTTCTGTTATTAAATCTGTTTCATTGGATTAGATGTGGTTGCTTTTCTTTATATTGCCTCTAAATAAAGGTACATCTGTATCTTTCTTTATTCAATTTTTTTAATGTTATTCTTTTAATATTATCATACATATCAAAAGCAAACTCGGATTTACTTCAGTGTAGTGAAAAGTTATCTGAGAATCAGGATAGAGGAATTCTGGATCCATTTATCCCTCTCCCAAGTGGTGGAGACACAGAATATCCACTTACACACTCCAGGTGTCAGGGTTCTCATTACTGAGAGCGTGGTGAGTTTTTAGGATGATATTTAAGGTTGCTTTCATTGTAATGGAATATGATTCTAAGCTTTTATATTTCCATTCACAATTCTAAAACATAGCAATGGTGGTTGTAACTTCAAACATTTTTAGTTTTTATTTCTACTGTAATAAGCAAAACATAAAAGCCTTAAAAATCATTGTCAATGAGATTAGTTACTAAAAACATTGTGGAAAGAATGGAGATGAGGGGAGATAGACTTTTTTCCTGGAAAAGGGATTCATCCTAAGGGAGGGGAGTTTGATTTTAAAATTTCAGTTGGGCTTTCACAACTGAATAATTAATCATGTGGATAAGTTAACTGAATGCTTTTCTTGTTTTTTACTGAACTGACCTAAACATTACATTTGTGTGTGTATACATATTATAAAACTCTTTATTCTAACCCTAGTAATTCTAAATTATTCATGATTTATAGAAGGTCATTTGAACAAAACATAAATGTCTTTGTTTAGCAAATTTTCCTTTTAGCAGATCTTTTTTAGTTAATGATATGAATGTAAACAAGCCAGAAGGAGAAACGTGTTAATTTAGTTTGACAGATATTGCTGGACACAAACCAAGTACTGAGCTTGACAAAAAATCGTGCTTAACACCAACCCCTGTTTGTAATAAGGTTAATGGGTGTCTAGGAACACAGACAAAAAAGCCTAAGGAGCTGTGAGACTGTTTATTTTTTTTAATTGTAAAATCATTACAACTAATAAAAGGTTAAGGAAAGGAGTAATTAAAATTTTATTAAACAATGTAACCCCAATAATTTTTTTAAAATATGAACTGAGAATACTGTATAAATTTTTAAAGAGAATGTTGTACTAGAATTGAACTTTCAATAATGGTAGTAATACCAATTAAAAGAATAAACAATGTTTGTACAGTACATTAAAATCTTAAGAAACATATTGCAGAAAATACTTGATTTGTTTCCCATATTCTGTGAATATATATGGAAAATGCTCTCATAGTTCCCTAATAGAAGAGAAATTAAGAGTTAGAAGAGGTAACATATTTAGATCACAGAACCCCTAAGTAGGTCTGGACTCTGGTTGTTTAACAGCTGGACTTCTTCTTTTTTTTTTTTTTTATTGACTAAGGTATTGCATATGTGTCCTTACTCCCCCCCCCCATTGCCCCCACTCATGCCCTCATCTCCCTAATGTCTGTGTCCATTGGTTATGCTTATATGCATGCATACAAGTCTTTTGGTTGATCTCTTCTCCTTACCCCTGCCCTCCCTACCTTCCCTCTGAGTTTTGATGGTCTGATCGATACTTCTCTGTCTCTGGATCTGTTTTTGTTCATCAGTTTATGTTGATCATTATATTCCACAAATGATTCCCTGACCGTGAATCGTACCATGACCTCCTGGTTCCTAGGTTGAAGCCCGCGGAGCCATCCTAGCTGGGCTATTTGTCTTTCAAAGTCATTTCCACTGTGGCTGCCCCCGTCTGCATTCCCACCAGCAGTGAAGGAGGGTTCCTTTTTCTCCGCATCCTCACCAGCACTTGTCGTTTGTTGATTTGTTGATGATAGTGATTCTGACAGGTGTGAAATGGTACCGCATTGTGATTTTGATTTGCATCTCTCCAATGATTAGTGACTTCGAGCATGTTTTCATATGTCTCTTGGCCTTTCAAAAAATATTTATGTAGGTACATTGCCCATTTTTTGATTGGGTTGTTTATCTTCCTTTTGTTAAAGTTATGAGTTCCCTATAACTGTTGGAGATTAAACCCTTATTGGTGATAACATTGGCAAATATGTTCTCCCATGCAGTGGACTTTCTTGTTTTTTTGTTGATTTTTTTTTTTTTTTTGCTTTGCAGAATATTTTATTTTGATTCCAAAACCAGATAAAGACAACACAAAGAAAGATAATTACAGACCAATATCCCTCTTGAAAATAGATGCCAAAATCCTCAACAAAATTCTAGCAATCAGATCCAGCATTACATTAGAAAGATCAGACACCAAGACCAAGTAAGATTTATCTTGGGGATGCAAGGATGGTACAATGTCCACAAATCAATAAACATGATACACCACATAAACAAATTGAGAGATAAAAATCACACAGTCATATCAATTGATGCAGAAAAAGCATTTGAAAAATCCAACACCCATTCTTGATAAAAACTCTCAGCAAAGTAGGAATAGAGGGGTCATACCTAAACATAATAAAAGCCTTACATGACAAACCTACAAAGAACATCATACTCAATGGGGAAAACTAAAAAAATTTCACCTAAGAAGAGGAACAAGACAGGGATGCCCACTTTCACCATAGTTGTTCAACATAGTACTAGAAGTAGTAGCCATAGCAGTTAAATAAGAAGAAATCAAAAGTATCCAAATTGGAAAAGAAGAAGTAAAACTGTCATTATTCACAGACATGATACCGTATGTAGAAAACACTAAAGACTCCATCAAAAAATTTTTAGACTTAATCAATGAATTTGGCAATGTAGCAGGATACAAAATTAACGCCCAGAAATCAGTGGCATTTTTATATACCAATAGTGAACTTATAGAAAGAGAGATTAAAAAAACAATCACATTAACCATTGCACCAAAAATATTAAGGTACCTAGGAATAAACTTAACTAAGGAAGTAAAAGACCTGTACTCAGCTACAGAACACTGAAAAAAGAGATAGAGGAAGACATAAACAAATGGAAGAACATACCATGCTCATGGATTGGTTGAATCAACATAATTAAAATGTCCATACTATCCAAAGCAATCTATAGATCCAATGCACTCACCATTAAAAGACCAACAGCATATTTCAAAGACCTAGAACAAACTCTCCAAAAATTCATCTGGAATAATAATAATAAAAAAAAAGACCCTGAATAGCTGCAGCAATACTGAGAAAGAAGAACAAAGTAGGAGGGATCTCAATACCAGAT
>NW_006290031.1:928190-934292 GCF_000327345.1 Myotis davidii | reverse complement strand
CCTCTGCATGTCAGCATTTTGAAAAACCCCAACTTAACTCTGGTGCCGTGTCACATATAGAAATTTTTTGATATTTGCAACCATAGTAAAACAAAGACTTATATTTTTTGATATTTATTTTATATATTTAAATGCCATTTAACAAAGAAATATCAACCCAAAAAATTAGTTCACATGTCACCTCTGACACGCGTGTCATAGGTTCGCCGTCACTGTCTTAGGGCAATAGGAACTAAAGAGAAAATAAACAAATGGGACTACATCAGAAGCAACTGGACTTCTTTCTTGCCCATTCATTTTTCAAAGTAAAATCCAGAGTTAGTTGATACTCATTTTTTTTCTTTCAGATTTCATTCTAAGACTTAAGCATTACCACTATAGAAATGCTAGAATTTAGATAGTTTTAAGGAAATAAGAATGAAAGAAATAATAATATGGAAATGAAACTGTTATATTTGAAGAGAAAGATTACATCAGAGCAAGGTATTGATGCTAACAGAATATAGTTGGAAAGGGAAATTTAAAATCACATTTTAAGACTTTACTCGATCCTCTGGCCTCTGGCCTCTAAAATTATATAATTTGTAGGGATCATTTTAGGCCCTTTTCTGCCTTGGAATTCCCCTGCCAGTTATATTATTGATTTCCAAGATTTTAAAGGCCAGCTCAATGCCATGTTCAAACATGTCTGTCTGTTCCAGATTTCTGTAATCTCCTACATCCACCTCTGACTATGTCCTTGATGTTTCTATTTGGTGTCTCTCACAGGCATCTCAGATTTATCATGTCCAAAACCAAAATCTTATTTTCTCCCCTATACAAATAATATCCATCCTCAAATTCCTTAAATTCACCAATCTCAGGAAATCCCACTCTCATTCATTCGCTTGCTTAAACCATAATCCTAATAGTCATTTTGATACACCTCTCTTTTCCTAACCTCCTGCAAATGGTATCTGTTGTATCAACATGTCCTGTTAATAGTATGTTTCTTTTTCTCAAATCTACTTACTGGTACACTTCTCCATCTCCAGCATCAACATGCTAATTTATTTATTAACTCCCTCACTTGGACAATTACAACAATTTCATAAAAGTGTCTACACTTATATCTTTCCAATATATTTTCCACATGGCAGCAAGGTAAGGGAATGTGTATGTCACTTCATTGCTTAAAATCATTTGATTATTTGCATGATACATGGGAAAAAATCCAAGTTCCTCACCATATACACATATAAGGGCATATATTATCATATTCATCCTCACACAATGCAATCACTGGTCTTTGCTCCATTTCTATAGTACAAAGCCATTGTTTGCTGTCTTTTCTTCTCTTCAGATGTTTAGCTCTACATTTCTGGTTTAAATGTCACATCTGTAAGAAAGTCTAGTTTGGTTGTTTTATACAAATAGTCCCCAGCAAATACACCCCCAGAACACCAATATTTTTATCTCAGCACTCTATTTGTTTTTCTTTATATATTTCTTGCCATTTGATA
The DNA here is from genome assembly GCF_000327345.1 of Myotis davidii. NCBI lineage: Eukaryota > Metazoa > Chordata > Mammalia > Chiroptera > Vespertilionidae > Myotis > Myotis davidii. The sequence goes on along the minus strand of NW_006290031.1, from coordinate 932,790 downwards.
TTTTGTAATATAAGTGGTGCTACCTCCCCTTTTAGATTGCAACCCCCATCATAGTCTTTTGACTATTTTATCTTCAAAACCTAGCAAAATGCCATGCAGAGTAAATGCTCAAATGCATACCTGTTCAGTGAATAGATGAATGGACAGAATATTTAACTTGTGTAGGCTTCTGTATGGGAAGAACACTGGACTGAATATGAGGAAGCCTGGATACAATATGATGGACTCTTTCACTGGCCCTCCGTCTTAGCCATGGTGGCCACCTGTAACATATACCATGAGGTGTGTTGCTTGTTGTTATGAATTTGCTAAAGCAACACTTTAGTGGGGAGGACAGGGTCATGAATGGTGAGCCAAAATTCAAAAAAACAGACAAGAGAAACTGAAACAGAGAAGTTTATTACTCAAAGTTCTTGGAGGAAGTACTTTCCAGCATGCCTCCAGGGACCACATGGGAAATCAAGGAAAAATGCAGAGAGATACCCAAACCAGGACATAAGCCTTTAGTAGACTGTGTGGGTAGAATGATCTGGAGTTCCCAGGCCAACACTGGATTGGTCATTTTAAACCCAAAGAGTGGGGTTTGGGTAAGTTCCACAGGGTCCTATCTAAGGAGCACATAAGAGGAAGGTGTTGGATCGTCAGAGAAATTGCTGATCACAAGGGCTGCTGGAGATGTCTTATGATCTAACATTTACTTGTGACTCAGGTCTGCAAGTAGGGCCTGCACAGACGCAGGTGTCAGTTAAAGGTCTCTGCTGGCCAAAATGAGCGCCAGCACAGCTTAGCTAAACTCTCAACACTTCCAAACAACAGAAACAACTTCTCACATTCTGGAAGCTGGAAAGTCCAAGATCAAGGTGCCAGCAGATTCAGTGTCTGGTAAGAACCAGCTTCCTCATCGATGGCAGTCTTCTCACTGCAACTTCAAAGGGCAGGAAGGGGCGAGCAAGCTCTCCTAGATAAAGACACTTATAAAGTGGCTAATCCCACTCAAGGTGGTGCCAGCATCGCTTTCAAGGTACCTGCCTGCAAAAGGCCCCATCACTCTGGGCATTAGGTTTCAACCAATCAATTTACAAGAAGCACAGTTATCTGTTCCATGAAACCACATGGAAATATTTTAGTTTTAAGTTTTTTTTCAGATTCCAAAATCTGCTTCAATTTGGAGCATGTTCTGTGTCTTTATAAATTATCTCTAAATTAAAAGTAAAATTAATAAACAATTGCAATAAGGCTTTTAAAAATATTACTTAAAATGTTTGAAGTAATTTAAACTTTGGAATATATTTGTCAGTTATTACAGAAATAATAACCTGTGTAATAAAGTTAGGTTTGTCTTGATATGTCCTGTGGTCTAGAGTATCATTTTAAAAAAACAAATATGAGTTTAAATATAAGAAAAATAATTTCTTAGTGCATCTGATTAATTGATTAAATGTACTAACACACCAAAAACTATATCTAACTTGTCATTTAAGCGTGAATCATGAAATTTAGCTCACCTGAAATCGTGTTGGCTAAATGGATTTACATGTATGTCTTCCTCAGTATGAGTAAATAGACTATTACATAAACTCCAGCACAAATGGTGTATTATTCCTATTGATATCTGCTTTAGCAGTCATTTCCATAGTTCCTGGGACAGAGTTTGTACTCACTACATAATGTCTTATTTAATGAATGACGCATAAGTGTCATATGGTATACTTGGCACTATTTGAACTAACTGTGCTATAAAATCTTTTTGTCTTTCATTTTCATAAGAACAATTTTTAAGTTGTTTTAACTTTAATTATTGCGCATTTGTAATGTAATCAATTGCCATCTAAGTACAAGACTCAGAAACCAAAAGCTTGTAGGAGAACAGACCGCAGGGGATGGGACAAAAGAGAGCAGTGCTGTGCTGGCTTCTAAGCACACTCTCACCACCCAGCTGTCTGTCACTAAAGAGCTGGTCTGTCCTCCTTGTTGTAACAAATTAAATCTGAACGTTACAACAAACTTGTAAAACCCTGCACGCAATTCTTTTGATTCTTAAAGGAAGAAAAAAAAAAGACACAGGAGGAAAAGTGAGTAAAACACTGGTAATTTGTTTAGCTGGTCGTGCAGGCTGTTCTCCGATCAAATTTTGTTTCCCAAAGGAAGGCATCAGTTTTAAATTACACAGCAAGCAGGCATGAGAAAGGAAGCAAACAATCAAAACCTTCCCAGGAGGGGAAAGAATCAGGGAGAGCTCCCGAGATCACATTTAATAAATAAACACCTTCATTTCTGTAAGTTGATTTCACCACAGGAAATACGTTTAGTTTTAATTATATTGCCTTATGTCATGTTTTATAATGGGTACATGAGGTTCATTGACTTTCTCTTATTAAAACTTTGGCATTTCCAAAATATTGCATGAATCTTAAATCTCTGAGGAAACATAGCATATGTATGATTACTTGAAATGCTATATTCTCATCTTGTCCCAGGTTAGTGACAATTAGATAGATGTGTTTAATTTTCATTTAAAAAGGGTCTTACTTTTAGATTCGTGTAGGAAAGGCTAATACCTGTTAGTTGTGTTATTGGCACAAATAGAAAAGTTTGTCATCCAGCCCTGTGCTGGCTCATTCGGTTGAGCATGGACCCATGCACCAAAGGGTCGCTGGTTGGATTTCCTGTAAGGGCACATGCCCAGGTTTCAGGTTTGATCCCCAGCAGGGGACATGCAAGGGGGCAGCTGATCATATCTCTCTCCTCCTTTCCTCTCTAAAATTCAATAAAAACATATTTAAAAAAAATAAAATGATTTTTTAAAAAGTTTTTCAACTTTCAGAGAATATATATTTCGTAATTTCAGGGTTACTTTTTTTGTGATATAAATTCCTAGTCTTCATAATTATATTCAGTCTTACTTTGACATTATCAGGAGAGTGACTATTTCCATGTTTTTGTACCTTTAGGGTTTTCTGAGCAAGGAAACTGGATTAAAAGACAAGTTTTGAAGTGAAGATATGACTGATAGATAGTGAGAGGCCTCCAGAGAGATTTTGATATTTATCTTCAAGTTTGTTTACATTTCAAAGTGGAATGAACCTGGAGCCTGGGAGCAGGCTGTTTACACCCCAAAGCATTAGAGCACATCAGGGAGCAAACGTTCCCCATCTCTCCGAAGGGGGCAGTGTGGAGCCTAAGAACTCCAAAAGGTTGGTTCCTCTCCTGTGGTGTGTAAAGCCTCCTTTGCAGGTGCAGGCTCCATCCCTCTGGAGCTCAGGGCGTCTTTCTGAAGGGGGAGGATGGAGTGTAGGAACAGCAGCGGTTATTACCCTAAGGAATAGTATTTGCATTTAATCCACACACACACACACACACACACACACACACACACACACACGCACACACACACATATATATATAATCATACACACACACACACACATACATACTAAGAATTATCAAACATTTAAATCCATGGTTTTAAAATGTATTATATGAGCAATTATAAAGGTAAATGGGATTTATCTGAGCCTCTGGCGAAGCTATTCTATAGCCTCTGATGGATTTGTTATTCTTATTTTTCTTTTTAGGGATAATGCATAGAAATGTTAAGGAAGATGCCCAAAGTCAAACCCAGACATCTAAAACTCACTACTTTATTAGTTATTATATAATGAATTGATTTACTGTGAGTCAAGGACTAAATGGCACACAGTGAGTAAAGGAAGAAAACCATAGTGAATAAAGTTGGCTATCATAGACACGAACAACAATTGGGCAGCTATGTTAGGTGTGTGTGTGTGTGTGTGTGTGTGTGTGTGTGTGTTAATGGAGAACAATATTCTATGTGCAAGAAATTTTACTTATATGAAAACTCCAAAGCAAGGTGTTTCAAGCAATGTACTTCCTAAGATGAAATCAATACAGGGTAGGTTGTCTCTGGGTCTCTGAGCTGGAAGACAGATACCATTCATTAGTTAGACTTGCATCCTAGGGATGATTGATGCACTACCTGGCATGTGTTAAGCATTGACTACATAACTGCTCTTCTTTTTATTATTCTTATTTCTGAATTGTATTTTCTTTTGATAAAGTAAGTCAAGGTTGAACATATATTACTTTAGATCAAAATTTGAAATTAGAAAAAAATGAAATTATGATGTATCACGATGTTTTAAAGATGTTTGAATCAGATTTAGCTGTAAATGTATTGCTTTAAATGAATTTATTAGTAAAGAAGAAAGGTTAAAATGATCTAAGCCTCCATCTCAAAAATCTAGGGAAGGAAGAGCAAATAAAGCCAAAAAGAAGAAATAAAATAATACAGTTAAGTTGATCAATGAATCAAGTGAAATCAGACATCTAATATTTTTTAAAAATCAGCAGAGCAAAAGTTGCTCCTTTGAAAAAATTAATAAAATTCATGAGCACCTATCATAGCAAATCAGAAAATAAAGAGGGATACCACAAATTACCAATAAAATGGAGCATCATTACAGAGACTATTGACATTAAATAATTATAAGAGGATGTTACTGAAAAATGTATGGTAATGTATTTGACAACATAAATAAAATGGAAAAATGGCTTTAAAAGCCCAATTTAGTTAACCAGA
>NW_006290031.1:918326-927765 GCF_000327345.1 Myotis davidii | reverse complement strand
CTATATTTGTATTTTGAAGCCAATAATGTATTAAAATATTGCAAGTTTTTATAAATTAATCAACATAAAATTCCAATTTAGTAGGGAAAATGAGAAAAAGCATATGCTAATATCAAAAGACACAGAGAAATGAAATGTCTATTTATTATAAATCTTTTCAGAAAAGTACAAAAGTGGGAAAACTTTATTTGATAAAGGATATCTCCAATAAACCCAAAGCTTACATTATACTAAGTAGAAAACATGTTTCCCTTAATTTGGGCACAAGAAAAAAGCAATTACTGTCACTACTCTTATCCAATGTTGTTTTTAAAATAGTAAAAACAAATTGCAATAATAAACCATATGTCAACACTATGGGTTATTAATTTAAACCTAATATTGTGCAAAAAAAGTTGAACACATACATTTCATTATATAAAGAAAGTATAATGTTAAAGAAGCTATCGAACTATGGGGTTTAAGTGTAGAAAAGAGGGCATAGGAAATAATTGATAGAAAAATCAAAAGGGTTTGTTGGTTTCTGAGGAGGTTTACTTATACTCTGTAATTTGTCTTTTTAATTTCTTTCCTATATTTTTAATGCAATTTTATCATTTTTTAAAAAAATTTAACTAGCATTCTCATACAAATGATTATCAAATTTAAATTCATATCCCATTCTATTAAGTGGAATAAATCAACATTTCAAAAGGCCTTGATCTTTATTCTTTGATCTTTACTTCAGACTATTACATTTACCTATAATGTCCCTAATCCCCAGTTCTGTCACTTGAAAGTATTCCAATTTTTCAAGGTCTATTTCAGTGTATCTCTCAGGGAAGGCGTCTCTGTGAAATTTTCCTCTATGATCTCCCATTGTGCTTAGTTTGTAACTCTTTCTGGATCTATCCCAATCCAGTTTGGGTGCAGCTGGTGTTTATCTTCTTGAAATAAGGTTTAAGAAATGCCTTGAAGTGTATTGATCTTTTATTCACTGAAGTACTGAAATCAATGCTTTAATCAAGACAAATGCTAAAAAGTACTTAACAAATCGCACTTTTATGTAATCTTGGATCATGCCCTCCAACTTTCAACTTTTGGAAAAATACTCATTTATACTGTAAGGCTTTTGGTAACCATCAACTATGGGAGGGAAGTTAAAAGTGGGAGGGATCAAGCTGCTGGAAGTTGAGGGAGAAATCGCATGCCCCACCTGAACAAAGACCATTGTTTACACATGGGAATCCCCAGTTGGCATCTGTTATGCATTGATTATCAATTTGAATAATGCTGGTTTGGGTCCCCAAATTCTGCCCTGTCCCAGTTCAGTCTCAGTTTGATCTAACTTGAGACAAGGCTCCTTCTACAATAGTTCAGGCCACTCGCATTTAGGGGCCAGAATGGACAGCATGATGTTGGCAAAAAAGGCAAGCCTCATCAGTGAGGAAAAATGAACCTAAGCAAAATCTCTTTCTCATTTCCTATTTAGGAAGGCAGTTCAACACCCTGCCTCTGTGAAATACCCTGGTTCTAGTTTTCCCTTTTGAGTGGAGAAAAGAGTTTTTAAGAAGCAAGGCGAATGCCACATATTTTCATGATTGGCATAATTTCCTCCCATTCTTCTACTGACATCGAAATAAGTACTTTTCATTCCTGCATTTTATAGTTTGAAAACATAACCTTCCTGGTATATCATTATTCAAAATATGAAGACACATTTGTTGGGATATAAGGGGCCAGTTATTCAATTCACTTAGAGCACCACCCCAGCTAAAAGGGAATGATACAAGCTATTCTACAGTTCCTTGAGTTCTTGAGTTATTTAGATTTTAATCTACTGTTTTCTTTATATTGTGAAAAATAAAACATATACCTATAATATACTAGAGGCCCAGTGCACGAAACATGCTCTGGGGGTTGGGGGGTCCTTCAGCCCGGCCTGTGCCCTCTTGCTGTCCGGGAGCCCTCAGGGGATGTCCCACTGACAGCTTAGGCCCGCTTCCCACGAGGAGTGGGCCTAAGCCGTCAGTCGGACATCCTTAGTGCTGCCACGGAGGCAGGAGAGGCTTCCGGCTGAGGGGCGCTCCCCCTGTGGGAACACACTGACCACCAGGGGGCAGCTCCTACATTGAGTGTCTGCCCCCTGGTGGTCAGTGTGCATCATAGTGACCGGTCCTTCTGCTGTCCGGTCGATTTGCACATTAGCCTTTTATTATATAGGATAAGAGATTATGTATTATTCCAAGAAAGCTCCAGATAGGTTAACAGCTATATTCATGTCCCTAGCAAAGCCCTTACCTCAGAAATCCTCTACCTGCTCTACGCCAGTGACCGCCACGTAATATTCCTGCCTTCTGTTACAATGTGACTACACCTCACTCCAATATGCACCATTTTCTTAATCTTGAAACCTGATGGAAGAACCCAGCTTCCTATGAGCCTACTAAGTCTACTTTTCAGTCTCAGAATTCCCTTCCATTCTCTGATGGACAGCATTGTCCTGACCTAGACTATCACCCATCCAAGTGACTTTATGCAATTTTCTGACCAAGAGGATATTGTCAGCCAGTTAAAAAAAAAAACGTATTATCTTCAAATGCATAAGCGTGGAAGCTTAGACATTTTTAGAGAAAGTGTGCTTGTTCATATTTTCTAAGTTTCATGTTGCCTACTCTCAAACTTAATCTTGATTTCTTTTTAAACATTTAATTTTGCCTTGTTGAATGGCCTCTTTTTTCATGCACCTGGTTCCTCAGCTTTGTATTGTCCATTATGTTCTTGATTCATTTTCTGGTCTTTTCACTCAATAGCACCTCATTTTCAATCTTGCTGAGAAATTTGAGAAAAAAGTCCTTGAGTTGCTTTCTTATTACTTTTCTTTAATCTTTTCATATACATGTGTTCTCTTTATATATATTATTAGCATGCAATATATAACATATGACATATATTATACTTAAATATATATTTTATATATATGCATATGTATAACTTATAGCTGTTACTATCTTACCCTTTCTAGACCAAATCTAAGCTACTGATCTTTGGTCTATTAATACTTTCTCATTCATATTTTTCAGGCCAGGTGATAAGTTATCCTCTCTTTTCTAATATATACATATTTTATTTCACTTTTTAAAAAACCTAGTGAAACACCTTCCTTTGAATATGAAAACCTATTTCACTCTTACTTTTTTCCTGCCTTTTACAACTCAGGTTTTCCTGTCAAAAATCATGGATTAATGGTTTTAGAAATAATTTCGACATTTGAACCTGAAGACAGCCTTCTTTAATCTTTTTTTTTTATTTTTTATGGTTGAGAAATAAAAATCCTAAAACTTAAGAGATTTGCTCAATATCACATTGCTGGTTATGGTCATAGCTGAGAAAAATACCTTAAGTTTAAAATGTAAAATTCAGTTTCCTTTCTTCCTTCAAACTATTTCTTCTCCACCCACTCTATCAGCTCTTGAAATTCAGGTTTTTGCACTGATCAGCTCACCCTAGACTAAAAATACCTTTACTCCTACTTTCGTCATGCCAAATAAAAAATCACTTACTAAGTCCCATAGGTTCTATAATGCCCATGCTCTCCATTCCCCTGTTTTGTTACTTTTGGCAACTCCATAGTCCCCCACCTTATGAAATCTCACATGTACAATCATTATTCAAAGGTTATAAAAATAAGATTCTAAGTGATATGTTTTTACTCACTCCCAAGCTTAAGTCATGCTATGGATTTACTTTTTATAAATGCAAGTTCTATTCAAATCGTGATGATTTTACTTTTATAAATATGAGCTCCATTCAAAGTATTCCCTTAATTACTCTACTACGTAAAAACATTAAAAAAATTAAACATTTAAATATACTACATCATCCATCTATTGAGCATTTAACACATGCCAGACTTACAAGGGGACAATGTTAAATTCTTGCCACTGAGGAATAATTGAAGAAAAAGAGATAATTTAATAAATAATAAAGGATACAACTCTATCACAGGATTACATTTATTGCCATATTACATTTGAGTGGGAATTTAGTGAATAAATAAGCCTCATTGTCTCCCCCTCACCCATAGATTTGGCAAGAACTCCTCACAGGGAACTCTGCCATATGATCCTCTCTTCCATTTCCAGCCTTATTTTACATTTAATATTAAGGATATGAAAAAGTAAGGAAGATATAGTCAGTTTCCTATTTTTTAAAAAAGCAACTTGTCTATTACAATCATAAAATACAGAAAAATAAACTGATTTAAATAAGCAACAATAGATAGCTTTTATTTTAAATATCAGAGTTTGATCAAATTAAGGAGGACTAGGCAAGGGATAGTATTAGTACCCACTTGACTAATATCTGTGTTTCTTTCTATGATGGAAAGTCTGGAGTTTTAAATAATATTCAGCAGCAATAGACCACAAAATGATTGAAAAGCAGCCCAACTGGGTGTGACTCAGCTGTTGAGCATCAATTCAGGAACGGAGAGGTTACAGGTTTGATTCCCAGTCAGGGCATATGCCCAGGTTGCAGGCTCTATTCCCACTAGGGGGCACGTAGGAGGCAGCCATTAGTGATTCTCTCTCATCGTTGATGTTTCTATTTCTCTCTCCCTCTCCTTTCCTCTCTGAAATCAATACAAATATATATTTTTAAAAAGTGATTGAAAAGCAAAGGCATCAAGGCTTAGGGCACCTCCGCTATCAGGGTGGTGGAAGGGAATAGCTCCATGCCTTCCTGGAAGGCAAATTCCCAGCTGCTCTTCACATTCCAGTCTTTCTCTCTTCCCACATGCTCCAAATAAGCGGTTCCCATGGAAGAACCAAGTTGAAAGGAGAAGGAAAGGAAAGGCTGAGTCCTCACCATTCTACTCTCGCTGTGAAAGGGATTGATGTTTTTAAAGCTTTCAAGGAGCAGCTGTTTCAAACAGAAAAGAAAAAAAAATAAGGTAGAAGGCCAGAGACCTACATGGCAAAATCCGTTTCCACTCTAAATGAGAATAGGATTACGTTAGGTAAGAATAACAGTAACCACTGTGGGTCTGTGCATGAAAGGGAGCGGCTATGCCCAGGAGAGCCGCCAGAGGGCTTGGCCACAGCGGGCACAGGGATGCCATGGCAGAGCCCGCTTCATGATGTAATTAATAGGTCTTCTTATCCCAGAAGACCCGTTCCCCACTATTTAAGTAATGAGCAATTACAACCTCCATTGACTACGGCTTGGGACACAGACAGCCGCCACCTACTTGACCGGAGGTTTTAGTTGTGAAGCCGGAAGCATTACAGATGAAAAATCAAGAAAATGTCGTTAAAGCCTGGATTTAATTTTTTAAAAAAGAAGGAAAAGAAAGAAAAAGAATGTCGTTTGTTCTCTGAGGAACATAGAATATGGTAGTGTTTGGTAGGAAGTTAGATGTGAGCGGCTGGGGTGGGGCCGGCCTAGGTCCTAAACGGGTCAGACCAACATTGCCTTCAGACCTCCTCTCTACGGGCTGCCCAGCAGCCAGCAGACCACCAGTGGGCGGGTTCAAATCCAGCGGGTTCTTGGCGCAAGCTCGGAGGGAAATAACAGGACCTCAATGCGACCCCACTAAGGTCCTGGACTAATTATAATAAAATTTGCATTGCAGTTTTGACACCCCCTCCATGGGTTTCTCTGTAGGCATTAAGGGTAAGGGCATGTGCAGGAGGAATATAGCTATGTAACCCCTTTTTTCTGCCAATCACCCCCGAATGCAAATGAAAGCCTCCACCCAGAAAATCCTTTATTTAAACCATATAACCCAGGAGCTCTGGGCCATTGTCTCTCTCGACTGGCCCACTCCTCCTTTGGAGTAAATCTTCAAAAAATCCAAGTTTGCTTTACTTTCATTTTTAACTTAAAAAATTTTTCTGTGTCAAGAAGAACTGAGGTCCCAGCCAGTAACCCCAACAGATAATAGTAGCACTAAAAATACGAGAGGCAATTTAGAAACGTGGGAAATGTTCTGAGGTTAAAAAAAATGATTGTGATAGTTTAATTCTTACATTATTTCAGTTGTTTCAAGTTAGGATGTTCAACTAAAAGGTATAACTTGTGAACCAAAGGGAGTTTGAAAAGGATAGAGCCAGAGCCCAAGAGATTATGCTTACCTGAGGCCTATGTTAATTTGTGTGCAATCCTATAATGGCTGGTCATTACAAATGATGGTCATTGTGAAAGAAATGATTTTACACAACTTCTGTTTCAGAGAATTGCAGTAAAACAAGCGTGTCCCTCAGTAGGAGCTTCTATAATCATATGACATCAATTAAAAGACCCAAACTTCTTTGAATCCATGACCCTAACTCCAAACTAGATGTAAATCTACCACATGGGAGAAGGACCTCAAAATGATTGCAATTATATTTTGTGTAAAACTGCAAGTCAGGAACTTGAAATGATAACACATTGATTCACAAATAATTCAATAGTTACATATCTGACTTTGTGAACAAAAATTTACCCTTACTATGGACAAAAGAACATAGAACCATTCACCTATTATTTTTCTAATACTTTGTCAAATCTGTTTTTAAATTTAAATAGTTGAATGTATCCACTTGCCTATATTTTTGTGAAAGAGTGAAGGGAGAATATACATACCATAGGATTTCAATTGTATGTGGAATCTAAAAATCTAAACAAATGAACAACCAAACTTCAAACAAACTCATAGATACAGAAAACAAATTGGTGATTGCTAGGTGGGAGGAGAGTTGGGGGGGGGGTGTGTGTGTGCAAAAGGTGAAAGGGATTAAGAAGTACAAATTGCCAGGTATTAAAATAGTCATATGGTTATAAATATAGCATAGGGAATATAGTCAACAATATAGAGATAACTATGTATGGTGTCAGATAGGTACTAGACTTACCAAGGTGATGATTTTGTAAGGTATATAAATATCCAACCACTATGTTTATATCTGAATCTAATATAACAATGTATATCAACTGTAATTGAGAAATAAAATTTAAAAAGTAAATAAATAAATGTCATGAGGAAGAAGCATGGGTGAATCCTAAGGAGTGCACCCTTCCCAATGTAGGTGTAGTACTCAGATTTCAGATTTCAGTGTGTTTCCCTAATTCTGGGTGAGCTAGCCTCCAGGAGAAACCATTACATGAGAATGCAAGCCCCAGTTTGTATTATCTCTAATGGTCAAGTTGCAATTACAGTTGGCTAAGTGACAAGATATCATGGTCAATTTTGCCTACAAAGGTTCTGTTTTCCCTTGCCTTTCCAGGTTCCAGTAATTACTCTTATCTACAGCCTTTTATACTTCCTGTTTGGATAGCATGCTTATTATGCAAAAATATTCAATATGTGGATGCAAAGTCTTTTCTTTCGTTTTGATGTTATTATTCCTCCATGGAGGTAGATAGGTTTAGAAATGGATATTCTCAGTAGTTCCAATACCTCTTCTTTTTATTAAAGGTCCACTGTACTTTATCTACATTTTTGAAATGCTTCAGTATCTTAAGGATTATTTCTTGGGGGTAATTCATTTATATATCCGGTATAAATGTGAATTTAATGAGGCTATTTATATTGACTTTATTTTTCCTACAGTTGCTTTCCCAAATTCTACTTGGGATGTTGTACAATATATTTCATATTTCTTATTTAAATTAAATGCATTTTGAATTTTAAAGGGCAGGTGTATCAAAGGGTTTTAGAATGTGGGTCTGTACATATTGGCCGATGTTACAGTGACTTTCAGAAACTGTATAATTTACTTGCCAGCTCACTTGCTGGGCTCTCAAATAGAATTTATCTGATGACTTCTGCTCTTGTCTCCCAAACCGTTGGAAATCATACTGCACAGGTCAGGTTTATGATAGGTTATGGTATTTTAGTTTTGCTTTGGTTTATTATAGTTGGTTATAGAAGAGGAACTAGTTTTTTGGGAGGTCACATTTCTGACCATGACATCTTTCATGAAACATTCTTTGAATTGACTCCCAGAAAAATCTTTTGGAATTAAATAGAGGGAGTGAATCTGGGGGAGGGGGGCGAGGAGCAAGGCAATGTAGAAATACTATTTAAAGTTCCCAGGAGCTAGTGAATCAAGTCAAAGGGCAAATTCTACCTATGCTCTATGATTCTGTGTTAGAAGAATATGCATTTCCCCCCTTGCTATCCAACTTTTGAATCCTGACCCCAAAGAATCACCCTGTTATTAGATTCCCTAGCTGTTTGGTCCAGGGATCCAGTCTTTAGTCTGTGCTTGGACAACCAAATAGAGCAAATAACCCAAATGTTTTATGATATCTGAAATTAAATAACTATGAGAAATATTTTTTTTATACAACAACAATAAAACAATTTAATTTAAACAAGGGTAGAGGATAAGGATAAACATTTTTTCAAGAAGACATACAAATAGCCAACAGGCATATTAAAAGATGCCCATAAATTATTTTATTTATTCTTTATTAATTAAAAAATTACAATATACATGTTATACACTTGAAACTAATGTAGTGTTATATGCCAATTACATTTCAAATAAATAAAGTTTAAAAAAGAGAGTATAGTTTTCTATAGGTGTGTTAATCCATTTTTTAATTTCTAACTTTATTTGTTTTCCCTCTTTTTTATTCATTTTTTGAGTTTTTTTCTTTATTGATTAAGGTATTAAAAATGTGTCCTTATTCTCCCATTGTCCCCTCTCTCCCTCCCCCTCATGCCCTCACCACCCTGTTGTCTGTGCCCATTGGTTAGGCTTATATGCATGCATACAAGTCTTTTGGTTGATCTCTCCCCTTCACCCTCACCTTCCCCTATCTTCCCCCTGAGGTTTGACAGTCTGTTCAATGTTTCTCTGTCTCTGGATCTATTTTTGTTCATCAGTTTATGTTGTTCATTTTATTCCACAAATGAGTGAGATCATGTGATATTTATCTTTCTCTGACTGGTTTATTTCGCTTACCATAATGCTCTCCATGTCCATCCATGCTACTGAAAATGGTAAGATTTTCCCCTATCTTCCCCCTGAGGTTTGACAGTCTGTTCAATGTTTCTCTGTCTCTGGATCTATTTTTGTTCATCAGTTTATGTTGTTCATTTTATTCCACAAATGAGTGAGATCATGTGATATTTATCTTTCTCTGACTGGTTTATTTCGCTTACCATAATGCTCTCCATGTCCATCCATGCTACTGAAAATGGTAAGAACTCCTTTTTACAGCAGCTTAGTATTCCACTGTGTAAATATGTCACAGCTTTTTAATCCACTCATCTGCTGATAGGCACTTAGGCTGTTTCCATATCTTAGCTATTGTAAATTGTGCTGCTTTTAACATAGGAATGTATATATCCTTTCTGACTGGTGTTTCTGATTTCTTGGGATATATTCTTAAAAGTGGGAGTACTGGGTCAAATGGGAGTTCCATTTTTAACCATGTTCATGGATGAGCAGATTAGTGGATT
>NW_006290031.1:911720-918023 GCF_000327345.1 Myotis davidii | reverse complement strand
TCGCATATATATCAACATATGTTTAACTCCATCTATTGAAAAACATCCGCATTTTTAACTGGTACACCTAGTACTACAAAAACAAACTCAAAATGTGTAAAGGACTTAAATGTAAGATGGGAAACCATAAAAATCCTACAAGACTCCATAGGCAGCAAAAGAGCAGACATATGTCATAGCAATATCTTTACTGACACAGCTCCTAGGGCAATGGAAACTAAAGAGAAAATAAGCAAATGGGACTTCATCAAAACAAAAAGCTTCTGCACAGCAAAATAAACCATCAACAAAACAACAAGAAAACCCACTGCATGGGAGAACATATTGGCCAATGTTATCTTCAATAAGGGTCTAATCTCCAAAATTACAGGGAACTCATACAATTTAACAAAAGGAAGATAAACAATCCAATAAAAAAAATGGGCAAAGGACCTAAGTAGACACTTTTCAAAAGAGGACATACAGAAGGCCAAGGGACATATGAAAACAAGCTCAAAGTCACTGATCATTGGAGAGATGCAAATCAAAATGACAATGAGGTACCATCTCACACCTGTCAGAATGGCTATCATCAACAAATGACAAGTGCTGGCGAGGATGTGGAGAAAAAGGAACCCTCGTGCACTGCTGGTGGGGATGCAGTCTGGTGCAGCCACTGTGGAAAAGAGTATGGAGTTTCCTGAAATATTTCTTTTTAGATAAATAATGATCTGCATTAGAGTAAATGAGTCTCCACCATGTACTATCAAATTCTATTTTATGCTCTTTTCAAATAAAGATATGAAAAATGCTGTGCCGAGATCTGTAATGATCCTGAATAGAGTTTTTGGGATAGTTTTAGTGAGCCCTGGGAGGCACATTCTCAGCACTATCTTTGCCGGGGCAGTAGGCTTGTTTCTCATTAGTTAGGAGAGATAAGAATGTTTTCATCCTGCTATGGAACTCTCATCTCCAATAGACAAGCCAGGGATTTGCACAGCTATCGGTTAACACTGATCTTCATTAACAGTATGAGGCTTGTCAGGGAGTGAATAGTGATCTTACACTTCACAGTGGGCTTTGGGGAGGAATTTCTGTTTAAGAGTAAGTTGGAGTTGTTCGTTAGTGGCACACCATCCAAAACAAATAACAAAACCCTGAAGCAGGAAGCTGTTGCCTTTAACTCACCTACGCTCAAGTCCAAGAGGTAAATGGTTTGCTTTCTAGGTTCCATGTACAAAATTAAAGGTAAAAACCAAATGAAATGTTACAACGTGGCTTCTCATATGAGGGCAATTTGAATCCCTGTAACTGGGTTCTTAATTATGTTAGGTGTGAATTGGCAGAATAGCTCATTGAATATATAATAATGAAACAGCAATGTTTAGTTAACATATGCATTTGAAATAAATCTCATGATGCATATAATTAAGAGATATGAATGAGAAAAGAATGATTTGATTTTTCTATCCCTTTACTAGTTGCTATTATTTTTTCTGACGTTATAATGAATATTCATCAAAGAAAAGTTTCACAGCTGACACTTGCCAGCGGGGAGAAGGCCTAAGCTGCAGTGGGAAAATTGTTTTAAAAATGACAAAATGGAAGTAATTTACATCTGGATTGGTGAGTTTCATGCAAGTATCTGAATCAACAACTCTCCTCTCTCCCTCACTCTCTCTTTTCTTTCCTCTCTTAAACTTTCTTGAAAGTCATACCTCAGCTCTCATCAATTTCACCTCCTCATCTTATCTAACAGACTAGTGGCCTGGTGCATGAAATTCATGCATGGGGAGCGGTTCTCTCAGCCCAGTCTGCACCCTCTCCAATCAGGGACCCGTTGGGGGATGTCTGCCTATCAGTTTAGGCCTGATCCCTGTGGGATCCTGCGATCAGGCCTAAACTGGCAGTCGGACATCCCTCTCACAATCTTGGACTGCTGGCTCCTAACTACTCACCTGCCTGCCTTCCTGATCACCCCTAACTGCCCTCCCCTGTTGGCATGATCTCACCCCCAACTGCCCTCTCCTGATGGCCTGATGGCCCCTAATCTTACACCAAACAGCTGTTGCCCTTAAAACTCCTCTTCAGCCTCCACCTTAGGTTCTGCCTTCGTACTTCACCCAGATTTGGTTCTGATTGGTCAGTTTCTATGCCAGTCAGTGTCTTTGGGCCTATCTCTGGGCCTGATCAGAGAGGCAGGGCTGGTCATCAGCCCCTGCAGAGGACTGAAGAGAAAGAGAGGTGTGGCTGCTGGCAAAGCCCTGAAAGAAAGCTAGAGGCAACAGCTGATCAATAGCTGCCACGGAGCCTGCAGATGAGACCCTGCCTCTCTCTGTGGGCCTCTCTGTGGGCCTGATCCACAGCCCCCTAGGCAGTCAGTGCTGGGTCACCACGCCCGTAGTGGTGCTGGGTTGCCAAGGTGACCCAGCACTGACTGCAGGACTGACTTCCAGTGGGTCAAGCTTTCGGTCATTAAGGACCCTGGGTTTTTATATATTAAGATTGTTTGACGGTTACTAAAAAAGCATCATGTTTTTATACTTTGCTATGTCAATCTTTATCTAAAATCCTTTCTCTTTCACAGTTATGAACCCCAAAACTGCAACTTCATTGATGTCTCCCAAGAAAACCTTGCCTGCAACATGTAATGTTATAGTTAAGTTTTTATGTTCATGTGAGGTCTTTAGCATATTTCTGGTATAATGTTTAACATATAGTGGTATAATTAATAATCTGTATTTCTGCCCAGCCCATGCATGAACCATATCTTCTTTTCTTATTCATCTTTTATCACAGATAATATGCCTATAATGTGGCAAAGATAAGTCCAATAAATTAAAATTACAAAACAGATTTGAATTATTTTAGTAAAATTTAAACCTTATATAGTATTGTGAACCAAATAATCAGAACAGACATTTAATAGCTATGCAATCAAAAATAAATTATATATGCTAACCTTTGCCAATTATGTTTTAAATAATTACTGTAAAGGCACTCTTAAGTGCCATTTAATTGATCTGTACTTTGAATCTTAAAATTATTTTCAGCAAATTACATGCTATGATTCAGAATGATAATCCATGAAATACTTCTTTCAGTGTTGTTCATTGCAAAAAGTTCTCTGCCATTTTCAGAGAAAATAATAACAATACTACTAATAATAATATCAACGGACAATGATAAAGGGGTTAATAGGGCCCAAACTTTGTTCCAAGGGTCACTTATATTTTGTTATTTAATCACTACCACTGCCCTTTGATGTTGGCATTTACCAGTTTCACAGACTGAGGACAGAGGTACAGAGGAGCCCAGCAGATGGACTCAAGTCACAGTCTTGGTACTAGGGGATCCAGGTGTCAACAATAGCCATTTCAGTGCTAGAGCTTTTGTCTTAACTAATTGAGAAAGACATAATATTCATCCTGTAATTTGCAAGTAATCATAAATTCCATGGGGGAAAGGGGAATACTTTTTAGTGATCACTATGCAATTGCATATTCATGATTCAAAATGAAAATTCTAAGTATTCTGTTTCTCTACTTAGGTGACTGTAATACTAATAATATGTTTTGAAATGCTTAGGAAATTATGTATGGTATAAAGACTCAGTCTTTCATCTTGTAAAATAAAGGGGTAGAGAATAAATAAGCCTCATTAGCACCTTGATCTTATAATTGGTTGACACATCTTGTAATATTATATATGGATGAATAGCAGTCACTATGAGTAGCAAAATGCATGTCACTGGAATAACTTTAAAGCAAATAATTATTTTAGGTTCAGAGCTATTAAAGATCCAAAATAAATTAGAAATGAAAATATCTCATCCACGTATGTGAGTTTTGAGAATCTGAACCATGTATATCAGTCAAATAAAAACCAAACACTGGCCCTAACCGTTTTGGCTCAGTGGATAGAGCATCGTGTGGAGTGAAGGGTCCAAGGTTTGATTGTGGTCAAGGGCATGTACCTTGGTTGTGTTCACATTCCCAGTAGGGAATGTGCAGGAGGCAGCTGATCGATATTTCTCTCTCATCAATGTTTCTAACTCTCTAGCCCTCTCTCTTCCTCTCTGTAAAAAATCAATAAAATATATTTTTCTAAAACGAGCAAACACTGGCCCTATCCAGTTTGGCTCAGTAGATAGAGTGTTGGTCCATGGACTGTAGGGTCCCAGGTTCAATTCTGGTCAAAGGCACCTACCTTGGTTGCAGGCTCAATCCCTGGCCCTGGTCGGGGCACATGCGGGAGGCAACCAATCGATGTGCCTCTCTCACATCGATATTTCTCTTTGTCTCTCCCCCTCCCTTCTACTCTCTCTAAAAATTAATGGAAAAATATCCTCACATATTGATTAAAATAAAATAAAAAGTAAACACTGGACATTTACTACAGGAAACTGGCTTTCAGGAACATAGAAGTGCCAAGAGTGCTAGAAGTGCAAACACAAAATAGATCTGGGTGAGGAGCATAGAGAAGGGGGCGTTGATCCATAGAACACACGAGATATTAACTCCCCAGCTGGAGCCCGTGCACTCACACTTGCTAAAACATGATTGGAAATGTTCTTGGACTCTATTCTGGTTTCAGGACAACAAATGCTTCTCCTCCTCCCTGGATCCTGGATTCACAAATGACCTCCTCCCACGGCTGTGTCAGTCACTCCTTACAAATTCCAGCTGTTGGATTTAGAGGAATTTTCTCATCATTTTCCACCAGGGCCTCTTATTGGAAGCACTTAGTGGGAGGGCAGCTGGCAATTGAACTGGAGAAAGCGTTTGTGCAGCAGCAGCCCCGCAATCCACAGCAGCATTTCGAAAGGTGGGTGCCAGTCTGGGAGATCGCAGTATAGATAACTGCAGTGGCATGTCCCAGGACAAATCACAGCCTGCGGCTCTGTGTGACAGGGTGCGGCGCCCCCACCCTCCCACCCCACGGGCCCTGCTCTGTGTGTGACGGGGTAGAGCCATAACCTCCCCATCAGCCCTGCCCTGAATGTGAGAGTGGAGGCGCTCCAACCCCCTGATCGGCCTTGCCCTGAGGGTGACAGGGGGCGGTGCCCCAACCCCCGAATCGGCCCTACCCTGAGCGTGACTAGGGGTGGCATCGCAACCTCCCAATCTGCCCTGCTCTGTGTATGACAGGGGGCAGCACCCCAACTCCCCAATTGGCCCTGCTCTGACCAGGGGTAGCACCTAGGGATTGGGCCTGCTCTCTGCCACCGGGAGCAGGCCTACGCCATCAGGGCGTTATCTCCTGAGGGGTCCCAGACTACGAGAGGGCACAGGCTGGGCTGAGGGACCCCCCTTTTCCCCCCAAGTGCACAAATTTTTGTGCACTGGGCCTCTAGTAATATATAATAAGCATCCCACATTGCTAAGTGACTAATAGATACTTAGAAACTTAATGAGTGGGTGGACACAGAGGAATTGTAAAGGGTTGATAATGGACAGTATAGTAATGTAGAGGCCAATACACACACACTTAGAAACTTATAAAAGAAATATTAAGGAAGTAGAAACCATAAGATGATGACTCAAAGGCTCCATAAAAACATTGAAATGGTGTCCTATATGTCTGGTTATCAGTATCTCTTTTAATTTCTGCTCTGGATTCACAGGCAGCTATTCTTTTGGCATTCTATTGGGGAATTCAAGGCTATGGCCAAACTAGTGGGCAAGAGAGAAAGGAGCCAATGAGCAGATAACAATCCCACAGTGTGGAAAGGGGACTACAGATTTTCATGAGGAAAAATCTTCCATAAAGCATATCAAATTTCAAAAGTTAATTCAAGAGCAGGGTGCTCTTTCTTGGATAGCAAAAGAATGAGGGTCTATCAACCATCATTGCTACCAGGAGTATAGAGTTCAGATAAAGTTTAGCATTGTCAAAAAGAAAAAAAAATCAAGTTATGAAGTGAAGAATAGAGTAAAAAGGTGTTTACTTTTCCCTTTAATAGAGTGAAATTTGTTTTAAAATATCAAAATTGGATTCACATACCAGCAAACACCAATAGAAAAACCTTACTGGTTTAAAAAGAAATATATCTTCATCATTTCATGTCTTCAGGCATCTATAATAATAAAAGTGTAATATGCTAATTAGACCGGACAGCTGAACAACCTTCTGAACGAAGCCGCAATGGCAGGGGCCAAGGCAGAGGTGGTTAGGGGCAATCAGGCAGGTAGGCGAGTGGTTAGGGGTGATCAGGCTATGAGAGGGATGTCTGACTGTTGGTTTAGGCCCAATCCCACAGGACATCCAGCAGTTGGATATCCCCCTAGGGGTCCCAGATTGGAGAGGGTGCAGGCTGGGCAG
>NW_006290031.1:886579-911654 GCF_000327345.1 Myotis davidii | reverse complement strand
TTAGGCGCAATCAGGCAGTCAGGGAAGTGGGTAGGGATGATCAGGAAGGTAGGCGAGCAGTTAGGGGAGATCAGGCAGGCATGCAGAGTGGTTAGGGGCAATCAGGCAGACAGGCAGAAGCAGTTATGAGTGATCAGGCAGGGGCAATAAGGCAGGCAGGCAGAGTGGTTAGGGGTGATCAGGCAGGCAGGAGAGCAGTTAGGGTGATCAGGCAGGCAAGCAAGCAGACGAGCAGTTAGGTGCCAGTGGTTTCAGATTGCTAGAGGGATGTCTGACTGTCGGATTATGCCCGATTCTAGAGGATCGGGCATAAACCGGCTGTCAGACATCCCCTGAGGGGTCCCGGATTGTGAGAGGGTGCAGGCTGGTCTGAGGGACTCCCTTCCCATGCACAAATTTCATGCACCGGGCCTCTAGTTTACTTATAAAGGCTTATTTAATCTTTTAAATAATTCACTTACCAAATAATACCTGTTAAATTAATTTATTTACCATATTATTAGATTTATTTAGAAAATAGACCTAGAATTTACCTATCTAGTTTCATATTCCATGAAATGCACGGCATATTTTTAAGATATCACTATATGTTTTGTGCTAAAGAGTTATGCTTGAAGAGTTCCATTGGCAAGAAAGTAATTATCTTTTTGGACAATGCCTTGTTCCATGGTTAGATAACCATAACCGATTTAAATAGATGCCTTGTAGTCAAATAATAATGTATCTATCTGACTTAGGCCTGTTGTTACAAAATACCACAAATTGGGTGTCTTATAAACAACAAATTTTAACTTCTCAAGTTTTTGGAGGTTGGAATGGCAATATCAGGGTACCAGCATGGTCAGGTGAGGGCTCTCTCCTGATGGACAACATTGACGGACACTTGATGCAGCTTTAAGGAGACTGCTGCAGCCATTTCTTATATTGTAATGGCTCAGTGGTCAAGCTGGAGTGGTTTTCCCAGAGGCTGTCAATTTCTTGCCATTTATGAGCAACTGAATTCATATAAAGATATGCAAATTAAAGCATTAAAAACAGCCTCTGGAATTAAAATACCAGGAGCTGCCAATTAAAAACAGAATATATAGTATTTTTCATGCAGTTTTGTTTTGTAAGGCAAATTGTACTTTAGTCTCAAAAAAATACCAACATGCTGATCATACTAATTATTTCCATTTATTTTATTACTGAACATTAAATTAATATAATTTGAACAAATGGATTACTCAGGCATTAGTTAAATGCCTTTTTGTAGTATCCAGTATCTAAAATCACAATATACTACATCAAAATGAAGCAACAAACAGACCAAAGAAAAATGCATATTGACTATTTCATTGACATCTGCAATATTATGACATATGATTATGTTTTTTGTTTGGTATATTGTTGATGTTTTCATATTTTATTTTCTGGACACATAAGAAACTCCTTCTTTTCTCTTAAGCTATCTAGAACTCATAATATTTAAGTAGACAATGCTTTCTAAAACAAAAATTAAGAATTTGTAAATTACTTTTTTTTTTCCTCTGAGGCACCTCTAGAATTTGGAAATTCTTATTCATTATTCCTATTTTCATGGTAAAAAATATATAATTGGAAACATTAACAAAAGTTATGCTTGGAGTAGGAGTGTTTTCACTCTTGGTTAAAGGCACCTAAAAGCAACACTAATTATCACTATCTATTATTTTCAATAGAGAAACAAAGTGGATAGTTACTAAACTGAGTAATACAGATAGATTTTCAAGTAACTATGAATTTGTAATCTCTGGATGTCTATTAGATCATTTCAAAATGTCTAATCAAATATAAGTATTCTATTCTGTGGCCTCTGATATCTGTGAAACCTCTAAATGGGGTGTGTACACAATGATCAGCTGCATGCCTTTGACATGTCCTCCAACGTAAAGCTACACACCTACACACACACACACACACACACACACACTACATTGCAAGAATTTAAATAAGTAAATATATACATAAATGTAGATAGTTAATATTTACATTTAATATTACTTGAATTAGTATTAGTCAATCACTAAAGCCCTTTTCTATATTATTGGAATTCATTCTCAAAATTATGTATTCTTTTCCAGCTACATATAAGTTTTTGTCTCCTTGATTAATTTGGGCTTAAGAATTACATTTCTCTCCATATCAGTGTTCTCTGTCTGCTTTCAGAGTATACTGAATAGGTTGCAATCACAGATAATGCAAGAACAATTAGGAAAATAAACACAAGAAATATTGACACCTGAGAAATAAACAGTAATAATATATTATCAGAAATGCATCTAGTTTAGTGCAAGGGGTGATGGTGGGGCTGTGTGTGCATGTGCGTGTGTAAGTGTGAGATTGTACATAATTGATATTATGCAGTTTATAATCCCTAATAAGTTGTTCAATATAAAAAAAGCAAACTGCTTCTAAGACTTTATTATGAAAGTATTTATTCACTTTTCCAGTGTGTGTTTTTTAATAATTTATTAACTGAATTCCCTATTTTTAGGTTTCCTACTCTTAAAGAATGTGAGGACAGAATGTTGGACATAAATGCTCTAAGCGGTAACATCAAAGTAATGCCTGTCACAGAGTAAACAATGTTTAGATTTTATTCCAAAATGCTGAGGAACTTACTTAGTGTGTACACCAATGGCCATTCATCGATTTTCCTCCATAGATTGAAAAGGGAGTGATTATGGAGATTAATCACAACTTAAGCAATAAGAAATGCAAAGTTTTTTTCCCACTCATATTGTGTACTTGACTTATAATTTTCTCTGCGTCCAATGCACACACAGATATGTTCAGAGACACACCTACTGAGACATTTTTGATGAGATGGCCTTAAGCATGCACTCCAGTGTCTACTCCCATGAATCAGTACATACTGAGATCTCTTATCACTGCTTCTAAATGCACACACATCAAATGAACACATGGCCATTCATATCATGGATGTGCCAATGTTTAAATAAATGTTTCCCTTTCCATGGACATTATCATTTTTATAATAACCAGTCTTTTATATTTTCATTTATGTGCATACACTTATTTGTCTAGAGGACAACTGCTTGGTTTTGTTTATAGATTTTAAATTTTTTGGTAAAATAAAACTTAACCAACCTGCATTTACAATTGCATTTACAAAGCAATTACCCATCAGTTCACAAGCCCACTGCTCCTGAAAAAGTACTCTTATTCCACACAGTTCTAGATTTTAAGAATCTTTTAAATGTGTGCCTGTGGGAGGAAACTAGTTTTATTTTTACAAGTTTCACAATCTTATTTACTAGTAAAGCAAATCATTTTATATGATAACCAAGAAGTTGTATTTCTTGCGTGTATCACATGTTGTTGGTATATATATATATATAAAATTTATGAATCCTGAAATTTTCTCTTGATGTAGAGACATTTTCCCAACACCCAGGGTGAAACACCCAAGATGATTTTTAAAATATCCTCTTGATTTTTATATAGTTGCTAGAGACCCGTTGAATAAAAATTCGTGCACTGGGGGGGTCCCTCAGCCCGGCCTGCCCCCTCTCACAGTCTGGAAGCCCTCAGGGAATGTCCTACTGATGGCCTAAGCCGCAGCCTGTGGGAGGCAATCACGGGCCAATCAGGGGAAGGCACCACCCCTCACCCTTCTGTGCTGTCACTGCCAGCAACCTGCCCTCCTCAGCCCTCACAGTCGCTGCAGCTTTGTCCTGAAGGATGTCCGGAAGATGTCCGGTTTATCTGGTCTAAGTAGCATATTACCCTCTTATTAGTATAGATTTTAAAGTGTTGTGAACATTTACATTAGAAATGCATTTATTAAAGTTATAGTGACATTAGGTAGGGGCTTTATTGTTTTTACCAAAATAGATACCAAAATACCCTGGAAGCATTTACCAAATTGTCTAGCTTTCTCTATGTTTGAAATATCAAATATTTATAAGCCAGCTATTTAAGTCTATTTTTGAAATAACTATGTTGCTCATTGATATATCTGTATATCCCTAAGCCAATATCAGAGTGGTTTAATTGTGACTGATTTATAGTGTTTTAATATCATACAGGGCAAGTGATATTATTATTTGTTAGAGTAGATTGGCAGTAATATTTTTTACAGCCAAATTTTCAAATCAAACTTTACATATATTTAAATACTTTGCCATAATGAACTTTGTGTCAATATTTGGGGGGGAAATTACCAGTGTTATTAACACCAGTACACTCAGTTAATTGCTTTGATGGTTGAGTTCTATTTATTTTATAAATGATGAGGTAAATTGTGCAAAATTTCATCTGTAGCCTAAGACAGATATGAATTCAGTTTGAGACATAGATAGAAGTATTGTTTCTGACACTGGAATCATGGAAGGGTAATAGACAATAACATGGCTGATTACTAAAGTAGAAGATGTAAATTCTGCTACATTTCTATGCATTAAAAGCCTCAGAATCCCTGATTTTTAATATACAATACAATGAAGTGTATCAAATGAAATTCCCCATCTCGCCTCGTAATAATGTGGTTAAATCACAACGTGAACACTTTAAAGGGCAAAAAAAGAAATGGCTTTAGAAAACCTTTGCCTCACTAAATTTCAAGAATATCTCATTTTATTTCAAAATCTTATTGAACTTTTCTACACTTTCTTCCATGACTAACTTTGACAATATTAGCGTCTTGGTTGTCACCTCACCTAAAGAACCAAAGACAAGAATAGTGAATAATTCTATGCCAATATATAATCTAATAATTGGCTGTGCTGAAACTAAAGATGCAGAAGTGTGTTTAAAAAAAAAAAGATGATCATGTATTTCAACTGTGACAGGGTGTCTGCTTAACCAAGCCCTATTCATAGTGGAGCATTGCAGTGGCACTGAAATAGCTTAAGGTTCTAAAAGTATAGAACCATAGCCTATCACTGTCCTCTAAAGGGAATGCACCTCAAAATGAAGCTCCAATTTCTCTAATAAATGGTGAAGTACAGATATTATTGTGCCTGTGAGAACTAACTTGATTAAGACATAAATTTTTACTAGACAGTTTTAAGCAGTAAGAAGACAGAGTATCCTTATTTTTCTTTGAAGGATTCAAACTAGCATTCCATATCATGTATATGAAGAATGCACAAAAGTTGTGTTTTATATAAGTATACCTAAACAATGAAGAAAAAAAAATAGTCTGATGCTTAATAATAAGGTCTCCCGGGACAGGCCTGCTGAATTCAACTTTTTGCTTCAATGTTTACAATCTGTGTGACTTCGGGAAAGTTCCTAAACCTCTCTGTGGCTCAGTTTCCTGAAGATTAGAATAAGGGAAATAAGAGGACATCCATTGTGAGATTATTATAATGATAAAGTATTTTAAAATGTAAGATACTTAAAGAAATGTTCACTTTGTCAAGTGGAGAGATATTCAAATGTTTTAGTGGAGCTACAGAATTAGATTTTTATTTTTAAACATTTATAAGTGCTGGTTTGTGGAAAAATGCATTATCGGGTGGGAGAAAAGGTTGTACAATGAGAAAAGTTAAGTGGTAATTGAGGTTAGCCCAGCTTTAAAAGGTCAAGTTTTGGAGTAAAGTTAGCAGGAACTATGGCAGGGGTTCTCAACCTGTGGGTCGTGACCCCCTGGGGGGTCGAACGACCCTTTCACAGGAGTCGCCTAAGACCATCAGAAAACACATATATAATTACATATTGTGTACAGTAGCAAAATTACAGTTATGAAGTAGCAACAAAAATAATTTTATGGTTGGGGGTCACCACAACATGAGAAACTGTATTAAAGGGTCGCTGCATTAGGAAGGTTGAAAAGCACTGAACTATGGGAATATATTTTATATATGGAGTCAACAGAATTCTTTGTAGGATGAGTAGGTATGAAATAGTTATTTTACTCCTGAAATAGAATGAGTCTATGCTTATCTTCAGAGAAGCCTATTATTATAAGGAAAGATCAGGGAATATTATTTGATACACTTATTTCTGATTTGGACACTTGGGCAAAGATAAGAGCAACTAACCAAATAACTAATGATTAATTTATGATTTCCTTTTTATACTGTGAAATTCCCTGGGAGCACCCGAGACCTGGACTTTTATTAGTGGTTTTCACCTGATTGGTCAGACAGCCTAGGTTAGCTATTTGATCAAGAGGCATAAATGACCCTGCTGTGAACTCCTGCCTGAAACTGTCCTGAAACCATAATGTGTCGGACAAATCTTGACACTTCAGTCCAGAGGAATAAACACACCCCTGTATAAACAGGAATAGCCCTTGGGGATCGGAGCCTGGTAGTCCCTCAGACCGCCACTGTTTGCCCACATTCTCTTTGTCATCATTAAAAGTCTCACATGAGTATGCTACAGGAATTCTTATGGGTCTTTAAAAAAATCTCCAAGCCTCTTGAATCTTTGCATGGGTTGCATAAAGGAAAGGAATAAAAAATGAGTCCTAGGTATTTGGCTGGAGCAACTGATTTAACCAAGAAGTAGGGCAGTGGCAAGGGTATAAATTTATAGCAACAGTTTGTTTTGTACATGCTAAGTTTGACATACTCATTAAGTGGAGATGCTATGTAAATACTCTAGAATTCAGGAAATAGAATGAGCCTGTAAAATATGTACGTTTTATGCAAGGTTATTCATGTTATTTAATATTATGAAAGAAATGAACACGAGGAGAGTTACAGGGTGAATTAGGCATTGATCAAAGGAGGAAGAGCTAGCAAAGCAAAGTGAGAAGATGGAATCATTTAGGAGATATGGAAAACAAGTGTGTAGTTGATAAGGCCAAGGAAAGTGAAATTAAGAAAAAAAATGTGCTAAATATTTCCAAAAATATAAGTAAGATAAAATCAAATAAATGCTATTGAATTTCATCACAAGGAGGCCACTGGTGATTTTTAAATGAGTCATTTTATAGTGCACTTCACTTTGGAGAGAAAACTCTTTTGTAAGTCTCAATGGCTGAATTTATGAAAACAATTTTACTAAAGATATTTTTGTCATGTCAGAAAGCAGGGAAATGGGGGACAGTTATTGAAATGAGGTAAGAGCCATAAATTTTTTTTTTAAATAGGAGATTCTATAGTATATGAATATATTCTGGAAGTTACCTAAACGAGAGACGAATAAGTAATAATATAGATGAAGGTCAAAGAAATTGCAGAAGAGATTTCCTTGAGAAGTCAAGACTTCAGAATCCCAGCTCCAACAGCAGTGCTGCAGGGCAATAGACGCAAAGCTTCGTCACCTCTTCCGTAGGAGGCTGTGGGTGCAGGTGCAGAGATCTTTACAGAAATAGTGCAGACGTGGTAAAGGGAAGATAAAGGAATTCTGGTTTTATTGCTGCTCTATTTTCCATGAACCACAAGCAAGTTCATAATAAGACATAAAAATGGAAAGAGAACT
Source organism: Myotis davidii (assembly GCF_000327345.1). Classification (NCBI taxonomy): domain Eukaryota; kingdom Metazoa; phylum Chordata; class Mammalia; order Chiroptera; family Vespertilionidae; genus Myotis; species Myotis davidii. The sequence goes on along the minus strand of NW_006290031.1, from coordinate 904,232 downwards.
AATAGTAGGAATGAGAGGGGTAAAAGAAAGCTTGAAATGTGTATTTCAGAAGCAACGGACTCAACGTACAAAAGAATAATCGTATTACTCACTACCATCTTAATGTTTCATTTGAGGTGTACACGGTTGAATTATTTCAGGCTTAAATTCTTGATATTCATATGATTTTTTTTCTTTATTGAAGATTCCATTTCGATTGCCACCAAGATTTCATTCATTCTAGGGAGGAGGGAACAATAGTAAGATTAAAACAAAATAAACACAATTTTCTCTGTAGTAGAATTTTTGTATAATAAATAGATTTTAAAATGTCATAGAATTCATTCAAATTTTATTTGAATTAGTTTTTGAAATATATGTTTATGCATGTAATCATATGTATGCATATGTGTATGTATTTTGCCTTAATTATTTGCCTAAAATATTGTTCTGAGATCAACATGCTTTCTTTTTATCAATTTCCAATTCTTTCTAAATTTCTCATAATACTTTTCAGAATAATGGGAAGGTGGATATTGCTTTAACATTTTGATTTTGCCTAAACATATTGATTCCCTGCAAGCCACATGTAATATTTCACTTAAGCTTGTGTTCCACCGATGCAAACTTTATTGTAATTGCTATTTCTTAAATGTGTCTTTACATATTTTTCTCTGAAGATGTTCTGTTTAGATTCTAAGCATGTAGAAGCATTGCACTCTATCTATTTACCTAGCTTTGTATATATCTCTAACAGCTCTGCGGATATTGCCACTAATGCCAGCGAGTGTTTATATACTGTTTGCTTATTCATGACAGTTCCAAAATGTTTGGAAAGTGATGAAAAAATCAACAACCTTGTGGTCATTGAAATGCTCCCCAAATTTCAATTTCAGTTATGTTTATATTCTCAATATTCCATGAACACTCATACTGCTTAACCATCATTTCCTTTAAAGTAACTGGAAATACATTTGCCACAAGTCAAAACAGTAGCTACACAAGTGAGGATTGCAGACATCCCTACATTCATGTCATCTTTCTTCCTCCCTAAAATGCACACATGGACAGGTACAAACCATGCATTCAATTACTCCATGAAAGTTTCTCTGTTTTGATAGATCAGCTTTGTAAATATGCCTCAGAGGCAGTGAATTCAAGATTATTGTATCAAAAAAGTTATTTTAACAATGGCTAATGGTGAAAGAGGTGGATAGATTACTCAATTATTCTTCTCTTATTGTTGTCTTAGCAAAGCTCTTTAATTATCCCATCACTTGTATTAGTTTCCTGGGGCTACATAACAAACCACTACATTCTTGAATTAAAACAATAGGAATTCACTGTCTCATGGTTCTGGGAAGGCCTGAGATTCAAAATCAAGGAATCAACAGGCCACACTCCCTCTATAGAAGAATCTGCTATTTGTTGCCAGCTTTTCGCGTGGCTGGAGACATTCCTTGGTTTGTGGCCAGGTAACTCCAATCACGGCCTCCTCTTCACCATGTCAAATCTCCCTCTGACTCACACTTCCAAGGACATGTCTCATTGGATTTATGGTCAACCAGGATAGTCCAGGATGAACTCCTTGAACTCCTCTAATCAAGACCCATTTTCACTATACACACACACACACACAATCACACACACACATATATATTAGATTTGGAAATTGTGATAATTCATTTTATATGTCTACTGGACTAGATTATGGAGTAGCCAGCTATCTGATTAAACACCTGAGAATGTTGCTGTAATAGATTAGCATTTGAATCAGTAGACTGAGCAAAGTGTATAGCACCCCAACCCTTAATGTGAGCAGCAGAATCTAATCCACTCATGGCCTGAGTAGAACAAAAAGTCAGAGGAAAGGGGGACTCGCTCTCTTGTCTGACTGAGCTGAGACATCAGTATTCTCCTGCCGATGGTGCTCCTGATCTTGGGCCTTCAGAAGTTGGACTGAAGTCCACACTAATGGCTCTCCAGCTTCTCAAGCCTTCAAACGCCATCCCAGGCCTTGCTGGGTCTCCAGCTTGCAAAGGGCAGATTGTGTGACTTCTTAGACTCTAACCTCCTTCTGTATATATTGGTTCTGTTCCCCTGGGGAACTCTGATTAATATACAAGTCAAACTCAGGTAGTCTGGTTCTAGTACCTGAGCACTTATATTTTAGGCTATGCTGATTATCAAAAAAAAATATTGCTTTGTAAAAGCAATGCCTTTATTATCATTTAAAATTTTCATTTTTTAAAAAATAAATGGAACTTTTATACAGCCTAGAGGAGATGCTGGTCACTTAAGGTATGTTTTTGTTTTTGTTTTGTTTAGTTTTGTTTTTCCCTTAAAGGTGCATTAAAGTGTCTCTAATCTGAATAGAACTTCCTTTCTCATCCTGTGCAAAGAAAAGACTTCGAGTCAGTCTTGCTGATCACTGGGCCTTGTCAATAATTTTCATTGCCGAGGGTTGAGGCTCCAAAACAATGATTTTGAATAAAAAATAAAAGTCAGCCACTATCATTCAAAATTATCAGAGTTCTCAATTATTGACTGGCTACCACACATCAGGTCACATATATTTTTCTCTCAGGAGAATTAAGTAGATGAGAAAGTTGAGGTTCAGAGATTTTGAACTTGATTAAGCTCATTCAACTGGCAAATGGGTAATGTGGGATTTGGATCAATCTTGAGCTGGTTCCAAAGATCATGGTTTTTCTACTTAGGGCACACTGTTTCTGACACATCTTAAAGAAAGTCCTGCTAAGCTGGCAAAAAATCTTTCAGACTGTTAATTTCACTTAATTATAGCTAAGAACCTAAAAAAATTGGTTTAGTAATAGTATTATATCATTATTACAATGATAACTCCTGGTGGGGGGCAGAAATTAGATTAATGAATCTTTTGGCTGAAACCTCTCAATTAATTTGGAGTTTATAAGTATATCATGTCTTTAAAACAAATACAGAAATGTTCAGAAATCATTATTTCCAGAATTAATTTAATATAAAAATTGAATATTCTTATTCCTGTCATGGGCAGGTACACTTAAAAAAAAATAGATCAGAAAATTGGAAAACTTTGGCATTTTTATTTTTGTATTTCATTATTATTATTTTTTGTTAAACCTTGCCAGAGAATACTCTTCCATTGATTTTTTTTTAGGGACAGTGGAAGAGAGAGGGAAAGACAGAGAGAAAAAAATCGATGTGAGAGAAACACGAGCCCTAACCAGGGCCTGGGCCAAGGAGAAGCCTGCAGCCAAGCTATGTGCCCTTGACCGAATTGAACCCAGAACCCTTTGGTCTGCGGGCCTATGCTCTATCCACTTAGCCATATGGGCTAGGATGACTTTGGGATTTTTAAAAGTACCTCCAACTTAACTGGGAGCAGTCCACTAGAAAATGATGGATTAAATAAAAACAATAGAAGTATTAGCATAGTAATCAAAATCATCTGTTATCTTTACAATTGTTCTCCTCAAATTATCACTTAAGCATCGACGCAACTAAAAATACATTTATAACCTATAAACATTATAATCACGAAGCTTAACTTACATATGCAAAACCAAGAAAAAATAATCACAGCTAACATCAACTTAAGTGAGCTTCAGAATACCACATGAATGGCAATTTTTAGTTCATATGCTGGTATTTCTAATTGGTAAATATGGTAACTAATGTTTCTATACACCACCTATTCAGATGTTTGAATAGTCCTGTATTCTGGCTCCAGGTTTCCCATCTGAAGTAATGTATCACAATCAAGGGCAGAGCACTGATTGGAGCACAAGGATGAGCTCCGTCTTCTCAGATCTCGTGTCTATTCGAACACAAGACCCTAACTTTACATGTAGTTATAGATTGTGTCAGGGGAAAGCTGGATGAACTCCCTTAAACAACCTCAGAGGGTAAATAAGAAATGCAAACCATTCAAGTGCCTTCCAATGCCCTTGAATTTTATCAAATATATCTTTAATTTAATAAAGTATCTAATACCATTGGAATTTGTGAAATCTTTCTCTAATACCTCTTATAGTCAGAGAGTAAAAGAAAATGACATAAGTCTGGGCTTTGTTGTTACATCCCATCTTTACCATCTAACAGCTATGTTCTAATGGGCATAGTAAAAATAATTTATTTAAGCTTCATGTCCTCTTTCATACAGAGTGGGAATAATAATAATTACCCAGTAGAGTTGTTTGTATATTATATCAAACTTTGCACAAACTTAGACATAAAATAAATACACAACAAATGACAGTTTTACTGGTTCTACATGTGCATCACGTGGTTCTAAAGTTTGGCCTAAATTTTGATTTCTAAAGATCAGTTTCCTCAAAGGAAGCTATAACATGCAAAAATATAGTGAGTGTATCTATGATGATCTTACCATTATGATTTGATATCTGATATACTTCAAACTTCACCTCATTTTTTATATTGTCAGTGTGGAACACTATGGTATATTTAGTTGGATATTGTCATATTTTGGTGCCAGCTTCTTGAGATAGGACTCCTTTTGGTTTGTTGTTGTTGTTTTTAATGGTGGTGTTTTTAGGTTAAGGCTCAGACCCTAAGAAAAACCCAAAAAATAAATAAATGGGTTGGTAGTCCTACATTAGAAAGTGAGGCATTAGATAACCTATGCAGAATTATAAGGCAGCTATTTAAAATCATTTTGCAGGCTTTCATCCATCACCAATTGGATGACAAAAAAAAACACATTTAGATTGTGGAAATTGGAGGATTCCTGTGTGGTGAAGCACCCCCAACTTTAGGTAGGAGAGGGTTGATGAGTATTCACTTCTCATTTAAAGTCTTGTGAGTATACAACTCCTAGGATATTGCTGTGTTTTCTCTCAGTGAGCCACTGGCAGCGGAGTAGATGTTGCATTTGCAAATTCCTGCTCTTCCTCTGATACCATGCCAAAAGTGCGTGAGTACCAGGAACTGGCAGGAGGACCAGTTTCTATGAGCGCCAGTATTGGCCCATGGTAGCTGTAAAAGGACAGTGTGCTCGGGATGATGTCAGAGGGTGATGCAACTCGCAGCCAAAGAATATCAATAGCTGTAAAAGTTGAGGGCAATTTTACAAAGCCAGCTCCAGAATCAGCAGTGCCCAAGGCTGTAGAGCAGTTTGCTGGAACCTTCTAAGGCAGCGGTTCTCAACCTGTGGGTCGTGACCCCTTTGGGGGTTGAACGACCCTTTCACAGGGGTCGCCTAAGACCATAGGAAAACACATATATAATTACATATTGTTTTTGTGATTAATCACTATGCTTTAATTATGTTCAATTTGTAACAATGAAAATACATCCTGCATATCAGATATTTACATTACGATTCATAACAGTAGCAAAATTACAGTTATGAAGTAGCAACAAAAATAATTTAAGGTTGGGGGGGGTCACCACAACATGAGGAACTGTATTAAAGGGTCGCAGCATTAGGAAGGTTGAGAACCACTGTTCTAAGAAATTTTTAAAAATCTCCAAGAGAACTAAAGAGAGAAACTGAGCTTTAATCATTACGGTTTTTCAGAGGAAAACAACGGCAAGTGACTAAAGTGCCGGTGAAGGTCGACCTTCCTCGGCCCCTGTCATTCCTTCTGACTTCAACTTTACCCTGGAGAAAGGCAAGAGCAGTCTAGTGACTGTTGATCAAAAGATGGAAAAGTAAGAATAATAAATAAGCAAACTTCCCCTTTCCCTTAGTGCTTGGTTAGCCTATGGCAGGTCCAAGCTGGGAGGGAAAGTTTTTAATTTGTAAAAAACTTTAGAGTTTCATGTTATTCTGGACTATACAAATTAGCTTATTAAAAAAGACAATTCTTATGACTTGGAGAATTTTACACACCATGCATTATTCATCTTTGATGCTTTGTAATGTTCCATCATTATAGGACACAGGCAAACTGAGTTGCCTCATCAGTGTGGAATACAAACATAGGCACATTTTCCCCTGCCCATGCCCCGTCCCCTGCCCCTCAATGTCCACTGAAGCCCAACTGATGCTTATCTTTAGAAACACTAATATCACCAACCTTAGGTTTTCATCAACCAAATTTTTGAATAATCTTGAGAGTTTGATCATTTCATGTTGTGGAAGGTAGTGAGGCAGGTCACTTCTAAACGCTAGGATGAAATGAGGGCTCAGAGATATACTGAGGTGCTCTGACACTTGAGCTCCGGCACTGTAGCCACTGCCACTGGGAGGTGATGTGACATACTGTTCCACCCAGTCTACTAGACGCCTGTTTGCTGCTGTAGAGACATCCTTGTTCAATGTGCAAGGTCATAGCTCTTTCAATTCACTCCACATGTTTAAACATGACTCCATGGAATACCACCTTAAGTCACCATGATAAAGTCTGGAAAAGCTTCAAGTTTAGCTACCTGCTCTCCATCATCATGGTCCTTTGGTTGACATTAATTCGCCAGTCCATTCCTCTCCCTTTTGTGACTTCCATATTCAAATCCTAGGTTAAAGTAAACTTATTCTTAAAAATGGTGGGGAATATTGGTCACTACCCCCAAAGATATTCGAGAATCCTTACCCACTTCAGTGCACTCTCATACTGGACATCTTAAAGGGTCCACAACAGAGAACACCTTCAAACCACAATGTTTTATTAAACAGGTTTCCTAGTCAGTGGTGACTGTATTTTCCCAATAGAATGAGCAAATAGCCTGCTCTCTCCAACTTTGGAAGTAGAAGCAGCTGGTATATTTGTATATATTTTACTCCATCTAGCATCTTGTTATACTAAATATTTGACATATTAAACATTTTTTAAAATATATGTTATTGATTTTTTTTTACAGAGAGGAAGGGAGAGGGATAGAGAGTTAGAAACATTGATGACAGAGACACATCGATCAACTGCCCCCTGCACACCTCCTACTGGGGATGTCCCCGCAACCAAGGTACATGCCCTTGACTGGAATTGAACCTGGGACCCTTCAGTCCGCAGGCCGACGCTCTATCCACTGAGCCAAACTGGTCAGGGCTGACTTATTAAATATTTGAATTGGAAAAGAGGAGAAAAAAATTCTCAGAAGAGCTTTACCCAACAATATATGGCCTAGATTAAAAATGTTTAGCAATTTAAATTCTAATTGTCCAAGCACAGCTATGTCTTGCTCTCTTTGGGAAATCTCTGCTTCAGAAGGCATGAAAACAGGTCCTTTCATCTTAATGTAATGTCATGAAAACACAATTGGTAAGCATGTTTTTTTTTAATTCATACTATTTGATCACACATCTTTTTTCTTTCTCCAAAAAGCCAATTTGCTGAAGTCTGTTTTAATTTTTAAAAATGTTTTATATTCTTAACAATGCATATTAATTCCATTCAACTGAAGGTAGTAAATATAGCATAATCTTATTCTGAGGCATAAATACAGATTCACTTACTACATTAACTCTTGCAAACTGCTGACTTGTAGTGCTCTAAAATATCCACAATATTCAATAAATTTGCTAGTTCAAGGCAATTTGTTAATAAACACTTTTTGTGGTTAAATAAAAAGTTGATGTATTATGAATAATTATGAATGTATATATTCACCATACAAAGTAGGTATTTTTAGAAACACCCAACTTTCCAAAGACAATTTCTAATAAAAATGTATGTTCTGGCACTATATAACCATTAAAAGACATCTGCATTGTCAATAGATGGCAGCATAACTCTTTAGGATTCACGGGGACCAGTACAGTTAAGATCATAGCTCTTAGCATGCTAAAAATGGACATCTCGGTGCAGCTTTCTCATTGCATTTTCCTTACTACTTCATTGCATTAATGCTACACGATTCCAAAAAAGGAGATGGAAAAAAATGTAAAGCACAAGTACTTTATGTTCTAATTTTCCTTTTTTTAAATTTTTTTTTCTAAGGATGTATAAATTTGGTGTCAGATCTATGGAAAAGATGTCCCTGTTGACACCTTACTATATGAACCTTTCTCTTTACTATTAGACCTTGAAATTTTAGTTTTACAGAGTATGTGAACTTAACTTACCAATAATTTGTCAACATGAAGGACACTTTTAACCAAAGTTTTCAATAAATTACTGAAAAGCATTTGGCCATCCATCTATTTTAGGAAGACAAGAAATTTAATTTGTGAGAGTAGGAAGTCTTCTTTAAACACTTCAGTGGTTGTGCTTTAGTGGGAGAAAAGCAAGCTGAACTTTTCAAATCTCCTCCATAAAAGCATACACGGATCAGGCCATTCCTTAAGAAAAGTAAAGTTCTTTCCGGACTGTTTGCATTGTATCCAGGTGGCGGCCCAAGCTGCCTCTCAAGTGGAGGTTGCTAGGGCTACAACACTTCTGTAGAAATAAACACTGGCTGTGAAGATCTAATTTGTTATCACACATAGGAGAAGAAAAACAGTGATTTGTTTCAATAGACAGGGTTTCAGACCTGACACTCTCACTACAAGATTAAAGAGAGCATCAATCACAGAGTGCAAACAAAAGGTTCTAGCTCTCTAGCTTAGTGTTAATAGTTTTGAGCAATCAAAATTGTGTCATTACTTTATTTATATTACCGAAGTAATGGTTATCAATTTTGAAGAGAGATTCCTAAAATTTTTCTAATCCATTTTCTTTCTTACATTTTCATTATTAATTTACAAATCCAGAAAATCTCCACCTTCTATGTGATCTGCTTAATTTCACAAAGTCAATGACAGAGATTGTTCTATGATGTGTGTTCCCACCCCTACAAAGAATTTAAATTCTAAATAACTTAGAGAAAGAAGAGGTGGTTTAATGATGGACACCGGCATCCTGTATTATGTCCACAGGAAAAAAAATGTTTTTCTGTTCAAAAATCCCTCCTTAACAACTGTTTCACATAACAACCACTACTGTTAGGAGGTTTCTCTAAGTAAACCACTTTGCTTATTCATTTATCAATTATTGATTTATTCACTTCATATATATTTAAATGAACATCTATAATGTTTCAGGTGCTATGCTAGACATATTTTTATGGATAGGGTAGAAATCCTTCCCTTATTTCATACCCTGTAGGAAATGAAGATACATGGACAGATGATGTTATTGCTGTAGAGATAAACACACACATACTCTTCTAACTGACCTCCACCCAACCTTACCCCAAGAACTTCACAGCTCTATGTTTCCTTTGTACAAGAAACTGACTGATGACGTATTGTATGTGCTTGTCTCAAGGACATTCCTGCCAGTTTACATGTGTGTTTATGATGGGGAGCATAAGACATTTTTGGGGGGCTAGCAATCTGAATTTGTTCCCGTAACCTGTCTTCTACTGCACACTCTTGCTAGCCAATAATTAACTCCATTTGTGAAAGAATGTAGGAGACTAGCCACCTGACTCTGTACTTGGTTAATCTGTGTCCCTAATGCACATTCCTGATAGCCTATAATGAAGTCACTGCCCCTTCCTTAATTATCTGGTCTTGCAAGACCTATTTACCTAAACACTCCCAATTTACAAGGGCCATAAGCCAAGGACGTAACAGCTTAACTAGAGGGCGGTCAGTGGCACCATCCAGGATGGACATTAGATAAAATCTACTGGTACATTAACCACCTAACGGACTCCAGGGGGGCAGTGAGAGTCCACTACAGGAGCTTGGTAGTTAGGAAACAAAGAAAGATATAAGGAGAAAATCCATTGTGTAAGTTGTTCAAGATCTTGATCTTTGAGTCCCCTGAGCCAGCAGTGCTACTTTGAATAAAGACTTACTTTCCTCAACCTCCGGGTGTACAACTGTCTCTTTTTCCACGCCAATTCCATAACATTTACTGAGTCAGTTACATCCAAATCCCATTTATGCCGGTCACACCTGATAGTATAATTTGCTGACAAATGTATCAGTGCAAAAATCGTTGCTGGTTCTTTGAACACCAAGTCACAAACTATATTTTTCAAGAGATTATAAAAGACTAGTTGGCTGAAAAAATATTTGTCTTATTAGAAATTGTTATGCCAACTATAAAATCTTTTAAAAGTAAAAAAAATATATAAAAATGTAGAAAATGAAAAATCATCTAGAAATACTTTTAATGTTTTATTTTGTTTATGCTTTAACTTTTCATTGTAGTTTGAAGAAACTGAAACTGTTTAAAATATATATTCTATATAATAAAAGCCCAATATTCAAAATGACCAAACAACAGAAAATGCAGTTGGTGGGGGAGGGGGGGCAGCAAGCGGGCAGTGCCAGGCCAGCCAAGTCAGGTACTAGTGAGCAGAGGAAGGGGACGGTGATTGGGGGGGCGGGGGGGCGGCAGGGGTGGCGACTGGTGGCAGAGGGGTGATCGGGCAGGGCCTGCCACTCACCCCAGATGCTGTTGCCCAATCTGCCCGCCAGATGCTTCCCGCAGCGGGAGGCCAGACTCTGGCTTAGGCCCCCCAAGGTCTCCTGGACTGCAAGAGGGTGCAGGCCGGGCTGCGAGACCCCCTGTAGACCACCCCCCCCCAGTGCACAAATGTTTATGCACTGGTCTTCTAGTGTGTGTGGGTGTGAGTGTGTGTGTGTGTGTGTGTGTGTGTATTTGCTACTTTTATGCAGGCAAGCTGGTGGTCAACTCCAAGAAGCTGACCCATGCTAAAACTAATTGTCTTGGCTTTTTAAAACTGGGTGGATTAAAGCAACAGCCCCTGAGAGAGAATCCATTCCATGCCTCCCTCCTAAATTCTGGTGCTTGCCTTCAACCTTTGGCATTGCTTGGCTTCTAATTATTTCTCTCCAATCTCTGTCTTCATGTCACAGTGAAGGACATCTCTGAATAAGTATCTTTGTGTACTTTTGCATAATAGGATAAGTTCATTAATTGAGATTTCTGATTTGACTGAAATTCATATTTACAATTTTGAAATGGCCAAGCTACTTTGATAAAAATTGAGCACAATCATCTCTATTGCCATTTTATCTTCTATTAAAATAATTTTTCAGTAATATGTCTTTGAACCCAATACTTAGTGTCATACTAATGATGCAATGTTCAGGGACCAGATTGTTGAATATAATTTTAACTTTGCCAATTACCAGCAGTGAAGCATTGGGTAAATTACTTGCCTTGTCAGTAAGGGGTGTTTATAACACAATAAAGACATGCAGTTTTACTCTGAAGTTACATAAATAACAATTTTCTAAGTTCTTAGAGTCATTGCTAACATTTGAATGAGGTTAATGATTTAGAGTAGGTATTTTGAACTGAAATGCTTGATTTCAAAACTTGGTTCTGCCACCATATATTCTTAGCTAATATACTTAATCTTTCTGTGGTTTTGTTTTTTGACATGGTAGATAAAGATGTAGTAACTGTAATGTATTTAGAACTTATTCTGTGTCAGGTTTTATAATAATAACCTTAATTAATAATCTAATTTAATATTCATAACCTTTGCATCGTTTTACAATGGTTAAAACACTTTGATAAGCATTAGTTTATTAGTTCATCCTTCAGGGCTTAAGTTAGAAACAGACTTTTTGCTTTTTACATGTATCAGCAGGTGTTATTTCCAACATGGCTTCATTATAATTATTTTTTTCTTTTGAGTCAAGATGGGGGCAATTGGGAGAAATGTTGGGTACACTTAAAATGTTCCTAAACATCCTGCTTCTATATACCAATGTCTATAAAGAGTGACTCTAGGGTGGCAAATCCTGTTAAGCAAAACCTAATTACTTAAATCAACAATTCAGAAGACTCAATAGACCTCCACTTAGGCACTGAATAGAATTGGAAGCTTCTGTTTTTTTCTTATCTTGTCTTGTTCCATTTGATTATTTCTGTTTTCTCAATTAGATTTTAAATTAAACTACTGTTTTTATCTCTTGTAGTCTTACTCAAATGCCTAACTCCTGCAAAAGTAACAGCTGTTGAAACAGCAATGACTATAAAATATAAACAAGCAAAAAGAAAACAGAGATTTGTATGTGGAGCATATTCAAATTTTTTCTGCCTTAATAATTTACACTATACCCAATATGAAAAATCATTAATAATGTCAGATATATGTCAAATAGATTATATATTCACAGATTTACACAGTTGGGACAACTCTAAATATTATATCTGTGACCACAACTTACCTGAATTCTACTAGTTTTCTGGGAATAATTAATCTTATTATTTAGGAGTAAAAATTATTGAAATGTCAAGACTTCTTATGTTATTATCCAAAATTGTTTTTTAGATTTTTAAGTCTGCCCTCAATTTTTCTACCACTGGTTATATTATCTGAAAACTCTTATAATCTCCAGCCTATATTTTTAGTCATATGTGCATACAATGTAATTTCTTTTTTTGTTGTTGTTAATCTTCACCTGAGGATATTTTTTCCATTGGCTTTTAGAGAGAAATGAAGGGAGAGGGAGAGACACAGAGAGAAAAATATTGATGTGAGTGAGGCACATTGATTGGTTGCCTCCTGCACATGCCCCAACAGGGGTGGGAACGGAGACTGAAACTTAGGTATGTGCCCTTGAACCTAATCAGACCCATGACCCTTCAGTCCTTGGGCCAATGCTCTCACCACTGAGCAAACCAGCGAGGGCACAATACAGTTTCTTTATGGCATAAGAACAAGCTGAGCAAGTGACACATGTTCATTCATCCCGTAATACTGATAAAAGCTATTGTGTTCAACAGCATTTGACATTTTTGGGTGGTTTATGTTTGTTCACTGGAGGTTTATGTTGCAAATTGAATATAATAAATGATTCAAATGCAATCATGTTTTCAACTGTATCTCAGCAATGCATGCATTTAGGAAAGGTTGGTCATCTCTTCCTCTCAAGTCTCAGTGTTTTATTTCAGGGGTCCTTCCCCAGCTCCTGCAATCTCCTCATCCTCAGTTTTTCTCATGTCTTAGGTCTATCCGTACTTAGAAAAATAAAACATTATCTTAGTTTATGATATAAAGCAAGTTATTTCTCTTCATCTCTTTCCTAACCTATATATCCATCTCTAAGATTTACACTCCAAAATAAAAAATAACTTAATAGTAAATAAAGGTACTTTGTTAAATAAACACAAATTTCTCCTCAAAATATATTACGGGGAACCTTTAACTTAGCATTTAAAGTTTGTATTCTCCAGTTTCACAGCTGCATATTTCTTGTTTAAAAAAGTTAGTAATCCAACCTCTATAGAATAGCCCCAAGGTAGGTGACAAATATATATGCTTTCATTTTCTTTTTTCTATGAGATTCTTGTGTAATTAGGTAAAGGTTAGTGACATTCACATATGAGATAATGGAAGAGGCATATTTATTAAGATGAAGAAAGGAGATCATGAGTTTGAGGTTGGACATAATATACTTACTTAGCTATATGAATCAATGAAATAATGTCCAACAGAAAGGCACACACACACACACACACACACACATATGACTATAAGTTAAAGGTGGGTTCTGAGCTACAGATGGCTACATGGCAGTCTTTAGCATTTATCTCATACTTGAAGTCACAGTCCAGATGAAATTCTGTTTGGTAAAGAAATAGAATAACAACGATTTGGCCTTCAGATTCAACATTGAGAAAATCCTACATTTAAAACTGACACATTGGAAAGGGTAAGCTAGCAAGGGATTCTTAAAAGAATGATCCAGAGCTGTGTAGGAATAAAAACTTAATGGTGTGGATTCAGGGATGTCAAAAGAAGTGAGTGTTTCTAGGAGTAAGTAGTCAAGAGTGCTGAATGCCTTTTTTACTAAAATCTTCAAGTGTAGTGATGATGATAAAAGTCATATAAGAGTAGATTGAGGATAAGTGGAGGTGAAGAAATGGAACAATTGTAGGAAAAGAAAAACTTTCAAAAGCCCACCTTTGTAATTTTATAGATAGATTTCACAGGAAGTTTGATTTAAAAAAAAGATTTTTTCAGGTGATGAATCTTGAGTACTTTTTAAACTATGGAAAAAATTAAAGTTGAGGAAGAGCTTGCCTATATGAAAAAATGAGAGCTGGTGAAGTAAATTTGAAGAGATAAGAAGTGATGTGGCCGTGAACATGGGAGGAGGGATTTCAGTCAGAGAAGTCAAGCTCTCCTACAGTAGTTAGAAGACAAAAGATTGATATGAATTCAAGAAACGTTGTCCAGTTGGGGATGGGGGTTTTCTTTAGCTTAATTGTCTGATCCTTCATTAACTTTCTTCACTTTAGCATCGTGTATACAGTTAATGTCCTGAGACAAGAGAGGCCTTTGGGGAATTACTCCTCCCCCATTTTATTAATGAATATATACAGACTATGAGTCAGCCTACTTAGCTTGTCCTCTCTGAATCATGGGTTTTCGCGGAAACTAAACTAATTAGACATTCCTAAGATTTTGAGTCTTGGTAATGAAGACAGATCTCATTTATTACAGCCGTGGTACAATAAAGTGGATCATGTCATGCTACCTAGACTCCAGGTTGCTGCCATTCCAGGTTGCAGCTTATCAACTAAAAAAGCTTTTAAGGAAAAAAAATCAGGAAATTGCTAATTTATCTTATGCTGAAGAATATGATTAAAGGAGTGTGTGTCTGTGTTATTACAATGTGTTCAACCTATTCATTCAATGTTATTATGAAAGCATTTAGCAGAGAGTCTGCCCTTAACTTGCTAGCATGAGTAACCATGTGTGCTTCTAACAATGTATGTGTGTGGGAATGCTGTGTGTGTGTGTGTGTGTGTGTGTGTGTGTGTGTGTGTAAATGCAAAATTTAAGACTCATTGAGAACTGAAGGCCTATTTATTTAGCATATCTAGATGAAAAAATGTAAAGCCTTTATAGGGAAGAATGAATCACCAAGCATTAGACTTTGACACATTTCATAGATTTAGAACAGTTCTTAGATTTAAGATCCTTAAATAAACATCAGTTTGGCTAGCTAAAAGAGGAAACCTACTATACTGATATAAAACTAGAAATGTGCACCATATCTTGCCTTCTATTTTCCTTTGTAATGACATGAGTATACTCAAAAGGGTATTTTGAACTGAGGAAAAAGACAAAGTCCAAACCTTAAAGGAAAAATACTGATTTTTTTAGAGATTTCGATATAAATCAGGATGAACTCCAATTCCTGAAGATACCAGATGCCACTGGGCTGCCTTAGTGAGACCGATGATGAATGGAGTTTGACCCGAGTGCATCTCACACTCAGCTCACTGGAACTTTGTAACTATCAGCTATCCATTGTTCTAGTCTCTACCCTTGCAGTTGAAACAGATAACTTCAGTACCTGAAGAATCCCCACTGTAAGTGTGGCCCAGAGCGAGAAGATGCTAGTCGCTAAAGCCAGGTTCCCCCATAAAGTCCTCAGCAGTGTGGTCCATTTCTGACCAACCATATTCAGTGGGGCCCAAATCTTCTATGACACATTTTAATAGAAATAAATGGAGACATTTGTAGCAAGCAGACACGTCACTGACAGCAATCACCAATTCTCCTCTGAAAGATAGACAGGATTAAGTTTGAAAATGAATGCTTGTTTTACTTTGTCCAATACAAAGCAAGTGTCATCAGATTTAACCCTCCCCAATGCAGAATGTGTCTTGCAGAACTCTGTTACCCAGTGGAAGTTGTATATTCAAAGTGGCCTCAGCATGAACAGAAAATGAAAAATAAATTTATCTGAGTAGATATTTCAGGGTTCCAAGATATCCTCTTACACACAGTATTGCTGCTGCAGAATAGCTTCCTTTTCGGTAATTCTGAAGAAAAATGAAGATGGGACATCCTCTGAAATATTTTGAAGTGGCAGGTTTGATTAGATATCTTCTCTTCTGTTATGAGCTAAGAGTGACCATTATATTCTGACAATGCATAGATTAAAATATGCTAATTTATACTTCTCTGTGATCTCTTCCTCTTGATTATTTTTCTTCTTTTAGCAGGCTATTATTTTCTCAAGAGGATTTACAAGTAGCATTCACTGGTCATGACAAACCTTCAATTAACTGGCTGTCATGCAGCGTGTGTTATTATCTCATTATCACGTTGTCTTTGTGTTCTTTTTCCCCCTCTTACAAGTTATTTATTTATTGCAGTTGGCCCACACAAAATTTTAAAATTATTTTAAATGACATTTTCATTAGCATTAATACATGTTTTCATGAAGTTATTCTTGGGGAAAACAATCCAGAACAAAACTTAAATTTGCTGTAAGAAACAAGCTCCTGTATAGGAAAGTGGCAATATCAGTTCTAATTTTGTTTGCTTGAATGTATCTCTTAGAGCCGTGGATTCCATATCTGTAAAATTAAAGAGTTATTCTAGGACTTACTATGATATTGTAGATTTATGTTTGGCCATGCTATTATATAATGAAAAGACTACATGATATAAATACTCAAATTTTAGCACAGTAATTGGCTTTAGGTCTAAAAATTAACTGTGAGTTTGTAAAAATTAACTCCTATATGTTATCAGTTTCTTCATCTCAAACATGGAGTCAATTTTCTAAATATTAAGTATTATCACTTTTAGAATGTATGTTAATGGTTTCTGTTATAATCTTAAATATTTATAACTTATATCTCCATACAACATGATTATTATTATTCCAACTGGCTTGTGTCACTTTTTCTTCACGTACAAAAATCTTCAACATTGTATAATATAGCCCACACCTTGCAGTTAATTGAATCTGTGTCTAAATTATCTAATGCTACTTATATGCTGACCATACATCAGTGTCATATCTCAACACAGCTCAATGAGAGCACACCTGGGAAAGCAGGGCAATATTTTAGAAAAAAGTCTTGTAGACCTTTATATAATTAAATATAAATACATATTTAATTACATAAACATATATATGAATAAAAACATATTATTCCTATTTGTCACATTAAAGTATTATAAAGATTAATGGATTTGATGAAGTCACAATGTATTAGACAAAGTTAAGATCTAAATGAGTAGTTGTACCTTATTTACTTTGGGATGATAGATCTTTAAGCACAAATGAGAATGTTCCCTGGCCTGGAAAGCCATACCCAAGCAATCAGGTTGTGAGTTTGATCTGGCACATTCCACCCCAACCCAACTCCATGAACTAATCAGCTACATGACTTTTCTTTTTTTTTAATATCTAAATTCTATCTGTGCTTAATAACTCTTTTGCCAGGCTATCATTTTAATAGATAATCCTCTGATTCTCATTTTGTTTCTTTCTACATAAAAATTAATATTTTATACTGCAATTTAGAGAAAAAGTATACAAAAACAAACCATGTGCATCAATGCTAAATATTTTTGTATCATTAATGTAAATTTGAAAGCATTATGTGTACCCATCTCCTTTTAACTCCAAACTGGACACAGTGAGTTTTCGCACTTACACAAGAAACTCCAAACCCACTTTCATACCTGGAAATCAAATGTATTTGTGAATTTTCAAATCATGTCTCATTACTCTATCAAGACAGAATCAAATCTCTCCAACTCTATTATAGCTTACCTTACTATGCATAGCAGATTATTATTAATACTAGAGGCCCGGTGCACAAAAATTTGTGCACTCCGGGGGGGAGGGGGCCCTCAGCCCCGCCTGCGCCCATTCACAGTCCAGGACCCCTTGGGGGATGTCCACCTGTCGACTTAGGTCCACTCCCCGGGGGATCAGGCCTAAGCTTGCTGTCAGACATCCTTCTGGCAGCCAGGGAGC
>NW_006290031.1:885117-885745 GCF_000327345.1 Myotis davidii | reverse complement strand
CAAAACTGGGACCCTTCAGTCCATGGACTAATGCTCTATCCACTGAGCAAAACAAGCTGCAGCTTAATTCATTTGCTTTTAATCTATATGTGTCTTTGTATTTAAAGTGGGTTTTGTTTTTGATTCACCCTCATAATCTGTCCTTTAATTGGTGCATTTATGCCACTGACTTTCAGAGTGCTTATGGATAGAGTTGCTACCATATCAGGCGGCTTCGGGATCTTCTGGGTCCCGCCCTGACTTGCCTTTTTTTCTAAAACATTTCAATTTATTTAAAAGAAGCCAATATACAGGATATAAAGGGCATGATATTTACAATAGTACAGTAAATAGGTTGGTTTCCCAGTCGGATCAGTAGTCTTTCAGTGAGTATTAACCCCCTTCCCCCTTGATGCTCAACCCAGCTGGCAGACAAACAGCAACAGTGGGTGGGATGGGACTGCAGGATAGAAAGTCTCCCTGAAGGGATTAAAAATCACGTAGATGCTAAAACGTCCACGAGGTCTTGAGGGTGAGGGGTGCCTCTGCCTCATTCCTTTGAGGGCTTGGCAGCAGGCATGCTGAGGGATTTGCCCCAAACTAACACTCGGCCCACCCTGAGACTGTAAATCTTCCACCCAGGGAATAT
>NW_006290031.1:875323-885054 GCF_000327345.1 Myotis davidii | reverse complement strand
TCATTGGGAACTGGCTGTTTCTGTTTTCTGGAGTAAAAAGGTTCCTGTGGGTTGGGTAGGGTTTCTGCTTGGCAGGAAGTTCTGAAACAGAGCCACTGACCACCCCCACCTCCTCTGGGCATGGAGCAGCCCTGGCCCTCAGAGCTCATCTCTCCAGCAGAACTGAAGGGAAGACCATGTGTACCCTTCTGTCCCTCACCCTTCGCATGCCCAGAACCATCAGTGTCGCACTTCCTAATTCCTATCACTGTATTTCATTAGTGCCATACTGTTTTACTAATCATGAATCTAAACTGATTGGTTCAAAAGGAGATCCTTCTATTTTTAAAGTAGCTGGGCTTCTGGGGGCGGGCCTTGCCATGCAGCCCCGACCTGCTGATTTGCGGTTCCCAGGCTGCAAGGCAAGACTGGTTGCTGAGGCTTCTGGGGGCGGTCTCCACTGGGGTGCCTGGCCAGTCTGGGTGAGGGGTTGAGGGCTGTTTTTAGGCTGCCCGCACCCCTTTTAGGATGGGGGTTCCCACTGGGGTGCCTGGCCAGTCTGGGTGAGGGGCTGAGGGCCATTTTCAGGCTGGCGGATGACTGAAGCTCCCAACCTCTCCTTTTTTAATTTTTTTTTTATTCTGGGATTTATTTACCTTCTATGGCTGTCACTGGAGCTGAGAGCCAGCTTTAGCTCTGAGGCCAGCTCCAGCTTGAGGCCTCAGTTGCTGAAAGAAGGTTATCTAGGCTTGGTTTAGCTTCTGTAATTGAAACTCTGTTGCCATCATTGGCACTCTAAGCTCTGAGCCCGCTGACAGCTGAAAGCAGCTATCTGGGCTTTGCTTAGCTTCTATAATTGCAACATTGTTGCATTTGGAACTCAGAGCTGGGCTGCCGCAGGCGGGGAACGTTGGCTTCCTCCGTCACTGGAGCAAGCAAAACTCCTGTTCACTTCAGCTGCCTGGCTGCCGGCCACCATCTTGGTTGGCAGTTAATTTGCATATCCTGCTGATTAGCCAATGGGAAGCATTCGGGGGTATGGCCAATTTGCATCTTTCTCTTTTATTAGTGTAGATAGATATTTAATGCAGTACCAACTTTTGTCTTTTTAATTTATATGTTATGAATTACTTGGCCTGTTGTAGCTATTCATTTGTTTAAAAGGTCTATTATTTTAGATTTTATGTTTATATATTTGCCATTGGTTTTATAGGTGTGTACATTATTTTATTATATAGCTTAATAAATCCTAAACTCAGCAAAGAAATTCCTCCATTAAACCAACCAGTTCAAAAGTAAATTTGAAATAGAATACTTACTGGGTTGGTCAGTTTTTAGCTTTAAGGGGGAAAAAAAAACTTCATGTTTATATCTACCTGTCTGTAGTTCTCCAAATATTTTTGTAAGTCATTTTATGTCTGTCCTACCCAGGGATGTGTCTACTATATATGTGTATGGAATATACTGTATTTTACAGTTCATCAATAAGAGACTGTAAGGCCATTTGAAAAGTTCAAAAGGCTACTTTTCACATTAGTGACTATTTCTAACTTATTTTATGCTCTCTCCTAAGTTGTTTTTTTAATAACATGCTTCATTTTTGCTTAATTAGCTCAATTATATACTTAGGTTCCAATGGAAAACAAACTGTGATTGGTATATTCCAATATTTTACTTTAAGCATACATTTGAAAATATATGATGCCCAGCATAAATATATGTCTTCTTCTATTTTGGTAGAGCCTACAAGTCTATAGAGCTGAAAAAAATGTCTAAACACACAGTAAATGATTTATATCATTGCTTCCCCATTTTTAGGGACAAAGATCCAAATAGGAACTAATTTCCAAAATAAGAAATTCCCAGACATCATGGTTATTCTGTATGTATTTAACACTGAAAGAGTTACCTTAAATATATGAAAGTGAGTTGATATAGCTGAGACGGGCAGAGCTTCCATGATTTCCTTCCAATTCTTTGAAGTCTCTTGACTTCCTAACCTTCACTCCTACCAGCAGATCTGCCTCAAACACAGGGAGAAAAAAAAAAACCTGAGCTTCATCCCACTGAACTTCCCATCATTATAAATATGTCATAGGTGTATCTGGCAGTCCTTCTTTTTGCCAGTCCCATATTTATTACCTCCTCCAGGCATCTTTATCTAATCTACTCTTTTTATCATCCCACGTTCCTGTATGTTTAACCTTTCCCTTATATTGTCCTTGTGAATACACACAAAGAACACCTCTCAGTTTTGTGCCTCTCTCTAGTCATCACCTTATTTCTTTTCTTCCTTTTATATTCAAGTTCCTTCACAAAAGAGACTCCACTCATTACCCATTCTTTTCTACGCATTCTCCAAACACACAGCCAACTGCTTTCCATTCAAAGCAGCCCCTGGTGAGTGACACTTGTTCCCTTAACTCCTTTCACTGAATTCCTTCTTTTCGGTGCTTATTGTTTGGCTGCTTTATAGAACCAGGTACTTTTAACTACATTCATATCTTTATTTTGTAATCACTCATTCTAACTCTATTTGCTCCCTTTACGTTTCCTTTAGCAGGACTTTAAACCCATTTTCTCCCTGAATCATCTCATATGCTCCTGACTTCAAACAAGTGTATTGATGATGATTCAGAAATCAGTAACCATCTCATGTCCAAATCCCTGATCCAGAAGTTTATACGTGGCCTAAGCACTTTACATTCGTTTTCTTATTTGACCCTCACATTACTTTTTGAGCTCTTCAGAGATAAGAAAATGGAGGCTCCAAGAGGCTAAGTGACTTACTCTCAGGGCAGGTGTGGGTGATGGCAAAGCCTCTTCCCTGAAGTCACTCAGCGCTATGTACTTTCCTTAAGCAGCTGGAAATTCCACTAACATTTCAACACTTTCACAAGTAATCCGCCCTCAGATTCTTAAGCCTTCACCTCCCAGCCCCTATAGGCGCTAACTGGTGCCTGCCACAGTCACATTTGGGCATTATCCTGTTACCTGATGCTGCCACAGCTCTCAACCTCACCAAGGCATCCACAAAGCTAGCACTCTGGCTTTGTTCCCTCAGCCTTTGGATTCAATCAGAAAAACACGCGTTACATCCTCATTTATTCCCCTTGCAATCACATCATGGAACACTCCATTGCCCGTTTAAAGTCTGCATGCCATAAACTATTTTATCCCCTTATTCTATACCTCTAATCAATTACTGTATAGTCTCAATTTTAGTCACAGAATATGACTTGATTCTACCTTTTTCTTTGTGTTTCTACCACTCCTTCTTAGTTAAGTCAGCTATAAAGATCTCCTTAGACATTTCCCTCTGTCTGCTATACAACAGCCAGACTCTATCTGTATTCTTAATTCAGAGAGAGAGTTTTTTTCCTATAAAATTTGGTGATCAATTGTCCTGCAATCAAGGAAACTTTATTTTTTTTGTAAAGTGTCTATAATAAAATTCAGACTCCCCAGGACTTCATAGAAGGCTTCATATCTATGCGATCACTGCCTATGACTTCCAGTTTATTTCTTCCCTCCATAAACTACTTAGATGATAGCTCTAAATTTCTTTTATTTTCTTGAACTTTCCTGGCTGCTTCACATTTCTTTATCTTTACTGAAGCTGACCTCTGGCGGAAACACTGCGCTGGCTCTCATATATCCTTACTTTCTCTGGGACACGCCACCTACTCACCAGTGCCTTGATTACCTGCTGCGGATGCTCATCCTTAAAACTGAGGATGTACTCGGTTAACCAGAGTGAAAACATCTCTGACTCACGAAGGAGGAGCACGGTATCCCCAATTGAGAACTGGTGTGTGTTCTTTTCTGATATTTATTAATGCGCCATTTTATCACACTCCCTTGCTTATATGTCTATCTTTATCTAGATCAGCAGTTTTCAAAAGGCGTGCCTCCAACATGTTTAAAACAGGCAGTACCTGACTACACAGTGGCACGGACCTCTTTCCCCTTAGACCAGTGGTTCTCAACCTTGGCCGCACATTAGAATCACCCGGGAATCTTTTTAAAATCCTGATTTATGATGATTCTAATGTGCAGCCAAAGTTGAGAACCACTGCCTTAGATTGTCAAATAAAACAAAACAAAACACGACAATAGCCAACACAACACTGGCCGTCTGGTGGAAATAAATAAAAATTATACCTTTTCTTTTTTGTCAGATTGGCAGATATATGTTTTTTGGTGTGCCGCACAATGTTAGCAATTAATTTATGCATTCCGTGAGATGAAAAGGTTGAAAATTGTTGATCTAGAGGAATAAAATGTCTTCTGGACACTTTCAGAAGTATTAAACGGCCTTTGTTTGCCTTATGCCTAATACTGTCTCTGACATATATTGCATGCTCTGTTTGATATTTCTTTAAGCTTTATTTTAGAAAATGTATTTTTCTATATAAATACAATGTGTAAATCAGTAATTGATTATAATAGTAATTTACTTTAGGGTTTGGTTTTATAGAAAACTTTTAAGAAATAATTGATTGACTTTCTCAGTTATTCATGTCTGGAGAAAAAAAAATCAGCATATTATTCAACTTAAATATTTTCCCCAAATATATTTGCTTTGCTATGCAATTTTATTTAGTTCACCATAATAGCTAGGAACAAACAATTGTTTGTTTTTGGCTGACTTTACAATGTGAGCTTCAAAAGTGATAGCAAATCTCACTTCTAATTTAAAAATTTTCTTCAAATAATCTTAAAAAACATTATTAACTTAATCAGACAAATCTATTATGAAAGAGAATAGAATTTTATACAAAGCACAACTTTTAAAACATATTTGCATCTTCATAGGCATGTCATTAAAAAGAAGTTACATTATTAAAGATTTGAGCAATCATTAGTGAAGTCACAGAAAAAAACACACAATAGATTTTGAAACTTCTAATATATGAATGTGTCTTATTCTCTTAAGTCTTGTTCTTATTTAGTTGATTGGAAACAGAGACATATGCTTAGAAATTTCTAATTGGAATTACTATCTATGTAAACTAAAATAAAATATCCATGTTTCTCATTTCTCATTTAATTTATCAGCCTTTAAGAAATAATTGACTGACTTTTAGACAAAATAAATGTTAACAAAATCTCTTTCCTTGAAAAACGCTTGACAAGAAAAATATGGATGTGATCAAGGTACAAAACATGAGGCTTTCAGTTATACTTTCTCTCTAAATCAGGCATCAACCTCATTTGAAAAGGTCTAACTTTATATTTCTCGAACCATTGTAGAATTTAAATAAAAGAAAATAAGTAGGGAGAAGATTTCCCCTCTCTCTCTCTCTCTCTCTCTCTCTCTCCTAATGGCCAGATTTCCAAACATAATTCTACTGAGTCTCTCCTCAAGGCAGATAATGTCCTTTCCCATTTTCAAATGCTACTCGGATTGTTTTCACTGTTCCTTTAAACATATGCAACTAGACATTTAAAAATAAGAAATTTGTTAACAATGCCTATTTTGTTTTAGAAAGGAGTACACTTCAGATTAAATATCCATATTTAATTTTGTCCAAAGGAAAAGTTAATATTAAAAATTCTAAAGTTTAAAAATACCTATCAATTCTTATAAATACATTTGGAAGTTCAGAGATAAATTCACTCAAGACAAATAAAAATCTTTTTTTGCATTGACTATTTATAAGGAAGATACGTTTCTAGTTATTCATTTCAGAATTGTATTAGTGACAGTGCAGACTCTGCCCTAGTTATAAATTATAACTTATAATTACTTTTAGCTGAATAACAAGGGATTTAAATGTTTTTTGAGAAACATTTCAAAATAAATTCTCTCTGGTTTTCTTTCAACCCCACTTCCTCATATTCAGCTGCTTAGCAATTCCTTATGCAACAATGCAGACTTGATTAGAACAGGTGAGATTATGCTTTTCCCTTTGAAAGGATATTTATGCTCATTATGGGAAAATGTGTGCTATATTGCGTATTTATGATCATCTGCAGTGGTTAGGCATTTGAACCTCCTAGATAGCTATCAGAATCATCACTAATAAAAACTTAGTATATGCACAATTGAAGGCAGTTTTCAGTTCTTCACTTCTCACTTTTCAACCTCCACACCTAAGGAGTTGGACAGTGTCTTACTTTTGTAAATATCCTACTAATTAATTGTGTATAAAGAATTTTAAAGATGTTTAATAAATGAGTCTTCCAAACTGAGAAAGCCCTCCTTTAGAAAAATTGTGTATCTGTGTCTAAGACAGAAAGAATTGTAGAATGTTTAACAATAATATGACTCATTAGGGTTAGTCTAGTTAAAGGCATAAGGTATGATAATACCTGGGAATCCCCACCTTGCAGTGTCCTCTCATTCTCAGCCCTAGCTGTGACAAGTTGTCCCCTTCAGTCCCAGCAGGATCCCTCAAACCTTGTCTCCACTCGTTTTAGTGGCTTAGAAGATGACGGTGAGGAGCGGTGGCATTTTAAAAAGATAATATTCTCTCCGTGTATCAGGATTGCCATCATTTGGCACCTTGGATATAATAGTATTACAAATGAATAGCTACATTCCATTCCATAATCATGAACTGCCTACCACTTTCATGTATATTAAATCATGTGAATATCATAATAAATCTGAGTCACGTAGTACAAGCATTTACGAATATCAATCAAAATATAGAAAGAAAAGATCAAAGATGTGTAGTAACTTTAGCTGTAATATTTTAAATATAATAGTATGTAGAATCATGCAGTCTTTTTAAATAAATGGATATTTCAACGACATTATGCAGTGTTTCAATTACTATTGCTCTACAGATATTATTAATAACTGGAGGCTCGGTGCATGGACTCGTGTACCTGTGGGGTCCCTTGGCCTGGCCTGTGCCCTCTTGTAATATGGAATCCCTTGGGGGATGTTGGTCTGCCAGTTTCAGCCCAATCCCCGCAGGCCAGGCAAAAGGACCCCACCGGTGCACGAATCCATGCACTGGGCAGAGTATGCATATAAGATCTTTGGTTAATCTCTTCCGCCCTCCCCCATCCCCGTTCCCTCTGAGATTCATCAGTCTGTTCCATGTTTCCATGCCTGTGCACTGGGAATATGCCCCTGGTGGGCAGTGTGTGTTTTAGCTACTGGTCGAACGATCAAATGGTTGCTTAGGCTTTTGTATATATATATATATATAGATAGATAGATAGATAATAAATATAAATTTTATTAGAATCTTTGTCCAGCGGGTCATTTTAAAAAAATATATTTGTATTGATTTCAGAGAGGAAGGGAGAAGGAGAGAGAGATAGAAACATCAATGATGAGAGAGAATCATTGATTGGCTGCCTCCTACTGGGAATTGAGCCCGCAACCCAGGCATGTGATCTTGGCCGAAATCGAACACAGGAGCCTTCAATCTGCAGGCCAAATGCTCTATCCACTGAGCCAAACCAGCTAGGGCCAGCTGGTCATTTTTTGCCCAATGTATCAGTTGGAAGAACTGGGGACTGATATTGAGATCTTTAAATTTTACTTAAAATTTTATAGTAACTAGTCATCCTTAACGATAACACAATAGAATATTGGGTAACCATTCCATAATCATGAACTGCCAACCACTAAAAAAAGAGAAAGACAACAAAAAAATGATGAAATAATGCTAAGTGACAGCAGAATAATAATAAAATGGACAGGGAGAAAGAGAAGTAGGGAATAAGAAAGGGAAGGCATGTAGTTGTTGAAAGCACAAACTCTAGCAACAGAATGTAGCCGTTTCAAGGCTGACTCCGGCGCCTCTGGAAATCTGAGTGTGTGCACATCTCTCAACTTTCTCGCTCCTTAGTTTTCCTATATGTAAAATGGAGTAACGGTCTTCCCTCCCTGGTAAGGTTGTTAGGTGGATGAAATGGATTAACCTCTGAAAGCACACAAGAATTGCTAGGTACTCCATGACCTCTTTAGTATTACCCCACAGACTTGCTATCCGGGCCTCGCCAGCGTCCACCTCTGCTGCCCCTTCCTCCAGACACTGCAGCCCTGGACTAGGGCACAGGACTTGGGAGGAGGACTTCCATGGGTTTCAGCCCCAGCTCTGGCCCTTGGGCAGGTATTTGTGCAGAGCAGTATAATACCTCACTCACGCAATGGTTGTATCTAATATGGCCCACACAACTCACTGCAACTTCCATGGGATATATACAAAAATAATCTTACTCTCCCAATTCAAGGACTTCTCTGCCTGCCCCACTCCCAGTTGATCTGAAATAGGCCAGTGGTGCACAATGGCTTTGCTCCCTAATAGTAAATTATTAATAAAACCATTTTTAAGTTAGCTTTGGGCAACAAGGTGCTAAATGTGTTATATTCATTCCATTGTCCTCACAAGGACCCTATGAAGAAGCATTTTCAATTATTCCTACTTTACAGATGAGATTACTGAAACCTGAGAGAGTAACCTGACTGAGCTAACGCTATAGATGATAAGTGGCAGGGACTCAATTCTGATTGGTCTGCTTCCCACAAACATTTCCTGTGCACCCTCTATGTGGAAGGCAGTGTGCTGAATGCAAGAGAAAAAGGCATAAGAAGTACTTTTTTTAAAAAAAAGTAATTTACAGGTGAGGAAGTTTAAGAAGGAATATGCCATAAATCACCAATGCAAAGCCCCTATGCATAGGTCAGAGTACTCTTGTTATTAGAGGGGAAAAACACAACATTTTCTAGGTACCCTAGCAATTATGAAATTAAAAATAAAAAAATAGGTTAGAATTGTAATATTGTGGGTTTAGAAGCAAATATACAAACCACATCAAGCATGTTGTTTTAGATGAATGGGGCAAAGTTGATTTATTATAAAAAAATTGTATATGATGATCATGCAGTAAATGTCAAAAATATTAAGTATACAGTTTGTTGAATTTTTTTTCTAAACTCTTGTAACTACTAAGATAAAGACATGGCATAGTTCCAGCATAAAAATAGTCCTCTGTGTGCCCACTGGTAACCACCCATCAGAGGCATGGCTCTTACCTTCGGGTTTGCCTGTTCTTGAAGTTCACATAAACAGTTTGTACTGTGTTTTGTGTTGGGTTTTTTTTATCCAACATAAAACATGTGAGATGCATCTATCTGTATGACTTACTGTGAGTAAAGACAGATGACAAATAACAACCACCACCACAACACTGACTATTTTTGGCTGAAAATTACTGTTTGTGTCTTTAGATGCTATTTGCTAAACTTGGGATCTTCCAACATGTATATTATCAATAATTGCCTGTAGATCTCATCAATGTTCACATGATTATATACTGTGTCAGTATATTTTTAGAATCCTTTAGAAATTTTTAAAAAGCTCGTATGAAATGCAAATCACTGCCATTTGAGGTCAATTGTTTAGTATATTCCCTTCTCAATTTAAAAGTCTACAAAAGGAATTTTAAAGTCATTAAATGACTGATAGACAATTTATTTCTGATCAAAATATAAAGGACTCAATTTAGCCTCTAAGAGAATAAATACTGCTTTAAAAATGCAACCATCTTGGCCAGCCAGCATGGTTCAGTAGTTGAGTGTCATCCTATGAACCAGGAGGTTATGGTTCAATTCTTGATCAGGACACTTGCCCAGGTTGCTGGCTCAATCCCCAGTGTGGGGCCTGCAGAAGGCAGTCTTATGATTCTCTCTCATCATTGATGTTTCTATCTCTCTCTCTCTCTCTGAAATCAATATATATATATATATATGCATTAGACCTACAAAACAATCATATTCATAT
>NW_006290031.1:851124-874497 GCF_000327345.1 Myotis davidii | reverse complement strand
CACCAGTCTTTTCGAGGGCCTTACTAAGTTTATCGGCAGCTTCTAGACAGTTCTTGAGAGACCTTAAAAGTGTGGTTTTGAGCTCTATATCTTCCATTTCTGACATTTGCATCCTCTTCCTTTGGCTCCGCATTTTTTATCTTTTCTTGGTGCACCCCCTAGTGGTCTTTGTGTGCAGTCTTGTTGTAGTTAAGCCTTGATTGTTGTCGGCAATACCGGGGGTGATTTGACCTCCAGGCTAACTGGCTATGAGAGTCCAAATAATCATCAACTTCTGATGATAAATTTTTTATCAGCATTTTAAATGAATAATTTATTTATTAATAGTTTTTTTTACTCTAATAAGGAGGACACGATTATGCCACTATCAGATATTTAAAATTAAAATGGTACAAATGGTTTTCTGTAGAGAAAACATAAAGGAGCTTTCTCATGGCTAAACAGCACTTTCCTGTGTGCTGCATGCATCAAAGGCTGCCCTGGAAATACACTGTGCATGTGCAGGCATGCTGCGGAGATGTGAAGAGAGAAGTGATAATGCACGCTGCTGATTTGTGAGCTGATCTCAGTGCTTCACCGAAACCTGAAAATGGAAAGGAAAACAATATTTTCCTACATGTCAGTAAAAGAAATGAATTTACAGACTTATATACACTTTTAAATTTGTTCTTGGTTGTATTAATGATTATTAATAATGGTATACATATTTTATTAAAAAGAAATTTATAAGTGCATACAAGCAATCTGAAAACACAAACAACTAACTAGAAAAAGCAGCTTTCTCAGCTGAAAAATAAAGGAAATTTTGCAAGTGAATGATATTGCCTGTGACCAAAAACTTACAATTCATATCTGTATTTGAGGTGTGAGAAGCTGCCCAATTTTCCCCAGCAGTTCAGAGAAAATGCTTTCCATCTGAGACTTTCACAGCTCCATGCATTTTGCAAACCTCACCAGCACTTAAACAGGTTGCCTCCAAACTTCCCAAATATTTGTAAAGCTGTGAGCCTTGTAGCAAAATTCTGAGTTCCTGTGCCAGTGTACCCAGTGGAAGAAAAGAGTCATGTATGGATGGCTGAAAAATCCTCAGAATAAAATAAGATTCAATTCAATTTGGAGATTGGAGAGTGAAGGTTATTATAAAACCTATGCAACATGCTTGGTTTGTAGGTAGAGTTGCCAAATCAAAACTTCAATCTCTTGCTTGTGAACATTACCCATGGGCATGACACAATGTCTGTGAGTCTTTATTTGCTCATTGAAATAATGGAGACAATGTGGATTACAATGGAATATTACTCAGCCATAAGAAAGATGAAATACTGTCATTTACAACAACAGGGATGGATCTTGAGAATGTTATGCGAAGCCAAATAAGTCAGTCAGAAAAAGCTAAGAACCATATGATTTTAGTCATATGTGGGATATAAAACTGAAACTCATAGACACAAGACAGCAGTATGTGAATACAGAGGGAAGTGGTTGAAGGGGTGATAAGGGGTAAAGGGGACCAAATATATGGTGACAGAAGATGATTTGACTTTAGGTGGTGGGTATACAATGCAATATAAAGATAATCTATCATAGAAATGTACATTTGAAACCTAATAATCTTATTAACTATTTAATAAATCAATACATTTAATTTATCAGTACATTTAATAAAATGCAAATTACTTAATTAGTCACAAAAAATAAACCATAGGATTATTATTAGAAATCCATATGATCTGACATGTTGGGATCACAGCAGATTCCCTGGGTGATTGGTAAGAGACTCTTGTTTGGCCAAAATTGGCAGAGTCTGGGGTCCAGACTCAATTTTAGGTTGCAACACAACATTCTCTGCCTGGTTACCCCGTGGGAAGGTAGAAGAAAAACTCACATAAAAATTAAACACATGACAACACATGTGCATTACTAAATGTATATACCAGAGCAATAACAATGAAAACGGAGAAAAGGGGGGATACTTATGGGCTATTGGCATGGTAGACGAGGTTGGAATAACTTGCCATTTTTTTAGATATATAATAGGGAGTCTCAAGAAAGACTTCAATTCTGTGCAGTGCTACATACTTAGCAAGATACTTGGTGCCATGTAATACATCCACATTTAGTGATCCTGCTTGAATGAGTAAATTTTTTTTGATAATATTACTTCAATGGTAACTTTAGCTTTTGCGTCCTCATAACACGTGATGGAATCATAGGAGAATAGGACATCAAATATCGCTGACATTCTTACAATATAAGCAGGTATTTGAGCTCTTGGTTTTCTTTTAAACACTAAAAATGATTATTTCTCTTATTTCTAGTTCCTGGCAATAAGATGTGCTTGTGCTGTTAATAAATTGAAATTTAGTAGAGCTGACTTGATAGAACTGGATCCAGAAATTTAATGTTAATTTCTCTAAAGAAAACGCATACTAGATAAAAGTTATGCCAGTTTTTTTTCTGCTATCAAGCACTCAAATAAAAGGAATTTCATTCAGTAACACTAAGAAGAGTGAACAGACTTAAGATTTCAAAAACTAAATATTCAGAAGTAAAACTAAATGGATATTTCCGTCTGAAGAGTAATTGGGTTAAAAAAGTATGCAAATGTCCTTGTGTTAGAGTGGTTGATAAATCCCTGAGCTATAATGTGGTTGCCAAAAATCTAAATAAACTTCATTACTACATAATAGAACAGCTCAGCCCTAAAACTGGTCAGTTTATAGATTTCAGAGGCAGGGGATTTGAATGTATTTTCTTTGTTTGCTGTTAATTTCTTGCTTTCTGAAACCAATCTGTTCCTGCCAATAGAGAATTATACATGCAGATATTGTTATAATCAGACATAAAATGAATTGTGGGCTCTTGTGTGTTTATGATAAATTATAAAAACTAGTTCTTTTATCATCTTTTTCAAGTGCAGAGGATATCAGTGTGGGATATTTTGAAACTTATGATTTTTGTTATATATTTTCAGCTAAATTAGCCAATTTTAATTCACTCACTGAAATCTCAGAGTCTATAACTTATTGGTTCAACCTGTTGGTGTTAGTCACTTTTGCATTTTAGAATGATCAGAATCAAGTCATATGTCCTTTCACAAGAGGCTTTCCTCCGTGTCCTATATTTTCTTCTTTATAGAATGCAATACCTTTACCAATCAATCCCAATTTTTTCATCCTACTAACCACAAAAGCCTCTTCTGATCAGATGCTATTTGTCCATGTACTGAAATCTCAACACTGGGTGCCTCTCATATAATTTTCCATATGCCTCTTCATTATTATTATTTGCATAGAGATCTATTGTTCAGTTTTAGGTTTTAGGCTCCAGGAAGAAGTGAATACAGAGTGTTGAAAGTAGGACCTAATCCCAAGTAGGATTTTATATGTGTGAACATATGGCAAATACTATTCAGAATGCCAGTTTTCATTCTTTATCCTATTTTAATTAATGTGTGAATTCACAATCAGTACCTGTTTTGAAATTGCTGAAAAACAGAATGATATTTTAAAATTTCACATTAAAGCACGTTGTGGAGGTAATCCTATCTATCTATCACTATCACTCCATTCAGTCAAACATTCTGGATAGCAAATCAGTTAGCATTTCAATGCAATGCTATTATTTTCAAAACCTAAGGTGGTTTCCTTCTGTAACATTTTGTAATTATTCTTAGACTTCTCATGGATTCTCTTGTTTATCCTTTCATCTATATCCTTTTGTGTGCCTAACTAAATCAGAGATTATGGGTTCCCTCTCCCACTTTGTATCTGTTGTGGAATTTACTGGTATCTTGTTCGTAGGAAAAATTTTCTAAATGATTGGTGATTTATTGATTCTGTAATGTCATCAGGATTTCTAAGAGCAAAAGCCCTGAATAAAAAAACAAAAAAACTAGATGCTATGCTAAAACAGACTAACTATAAAATCATGGAATCTCCTTAGTCATCAGTCTTCTTGTTGTATAAATATTATTAAGATTGGATATCTCAAATGCTTAGTGTTTGAGAAACCAATAGAATAATGTAGGCAAATTACATGGCTATAGATTATTAATATAATTGTTATTATTATTTTAATACAAATATTATTCGTTTAAGGAGTATTAGATTAATTAGATTTCCTTAAAACAATTACTAAAACAAAAATGCCCAGTCTTTAAAAGTAATATATCCAGTAATTATGAGGGGGACTTGGTGGGTAGAGGTAGAGAGAGTATGGGGGGGGGGATACAGGGTGATGGGGAAAATAATTTAACCAGTAGTTTTATTAATTTGTTTTATAGTTTAAGTGCCAAACTAAAAATATAAGAATAATTGATATCTAAATATATCTTTCTAATAACTTTTTATAAACACATCCTACATTTAAAAATTCAAAGCACATATATGTGTACTATCATTAGTTCTTCTTTGAGTATTATTAGATTGTTCTCTTTTAAGTGAAAGCAATAATTTTAAGTAATATTTGTAATATCTAAATAATTATGTAACAAATATTAAGTAATTAGAGTTAAAATGAATATAAATCTAATGATTATTTCACCACATTTATGACCCTAAGGAAGAATAGTTAAATTTGTTTGGAGAATTTCAATATGTATGATTTCCACAGTTTGATTTTATTGACCTATATTTAAATTAAGATCATCATTATGCATATAAATTTGCATGTTCAGTGCATGTTCTTCCAGTCTCCAAGGAAGTGTAGAACTGCTTAACTTTCACTGCTTTTGACTAAAATCGTGGGCATTTTATAGTACTTTTTGAAAATAAGCTAAGCATATGATCACATAAAAATTAGTTAATAGCTGAAAATTAATTATATTCATTTGTCTTTATAAATTTTCTCTATATTGATATCTCTGTTAAACATCTTTCTGATATTTTGAAGAATTTAGCTCCTTAGAAAACAGGCCGGGACATATATTGCAGAAGGGATATTGGCACCTTTAGGAGTCACATATTGGAGTCAGGCCCTTTCCCCTGTGTTCTCCATGTGGGTTCCCTGGGCCAAATCATTTACGCTTTTAAGCCCTCCTCCCCCCAAGGTGTGATAAGAATAATCTTATCTACCTGAATATAATATAAGAATAAAATTTAATAATACAGTTAAATATTAATACCAATAGCTTTTATTAGGTTAAACTATATGAAACTGCTGATAATAACATGACAATTGCATGTGTCTCCACCCGTTTTGTCATCCAATCACAATAAAAACATTTCTAATGATAATGGTAATGGGGATAGTGGTGGTGGAGATGATCATGACGATGCCATATGAGGAAAGTAACCTGGATTGTAAAGTAATCTAAAAATGATGCGCTATTGATTATAATAATCTATGAAAAAATAAATATAGAATATTTTTAAGGATTACTCATCAAAACCATCAGAGAAACCTATATTAGGTTTACCATAGGCTTTTAAAAATTACAAATATATAAACAAATATTTTCAAACATTTTCCTAGTTCCCTGTGGAAACTAGGAAACCTGCCTTTCTGAAATTTGCTTCTGTCACATGTCAGAGATGTTTCAGGAAAAACTCAAAATTTTCCAATAACAATATGAGCAAGCACTTCTTCCAAAAGTAAATGCATAAGGCCCAGAGAACTTAAGTCACAACTTAAAATTGTCCTTATTGTATGTGGTAATAAGAATCAAAATGGAGATCTCTTTATTACTCTGAACAGCTGGTGCATGATATTAATTATAAATGGTTTTTAAAGTTAAATAAAATGCAATATTTAAAATTGAACAGGGTACAAGTTAAAGAGAGTGATAAAGTGGAATTGTATGAAATACAATTAATTTAAATCAGAGATGACTAAAAAAGAGGGAGGCGGGAGAAACAAAGGAAAATGCAATGAACAGTCATAAAGAGGTAATAAAAATCTCACTAATCAAAAGAAAGCTGAAACCGAGATCTTAATTTCAGAAAAAAAATAGGCTTCAGAAGAGGAAAGACTGTCAGAGGTAAAGAGGAACATTATATTAAAAAAAAGTCAAACTCATAGAAACAGAAAGTACTACACAGGAGGCCAGGAGCCGGGGAATGGCACTACAATGGGGATAAATAATTTCTGGGGATCTAAAGCACAGCATGGTGACTGTAGTTAATAATTCTAAGTCTTATACTTGGCTCTCGATAGCAAATCTAAGTGTTTTCCCCACACTCATAAAATGGTTAGTGAGGGGAGTAAATGTGTTAATTAACCTGATTGTGGTAGTCATTTCTCAAATTATACATATATCAAACAATCCTGTTGTATGCTTTAAATATACACAGTTTTATTTTTTTAATTATATCTCATTAAAACTGGAGTGATGGAAAGAGGGAGGGGTAGAGAGAGAAAAAGAAAGAGAGAGGTGAGAGAGAGAACACATAAATTACTATTGTCAGAAATAAAAGCAGCCATGGCTACTGATTTCATGGGCTTTAAAAAATAATAAGAGAATATTATAAATAACTCTATGACAACTTGATACATCATGGAATTAACCAATTTATTGTACGACACAAATTACCAAACTCAGTAGGTCTCTTTATTCATTCAGGTATTCTATTTTTCCTTCTATAAGTGTTAAAGTTTACTTCAAAAAAGGTTTGTGCATTTCTTAGATATTAATGTATATTATTGTGAAAAGGGATCCTTTTGTCATATTATTGTTTTCTCTTTGGTAAATATGTAATGCACATACATTAAAACAGCTTGTATATCACTATACTGCATTGTTTAATCCCTCCTAATAATTCTGCAGTTGATTCTCTTGAAATATCTATAACTGTAAAATTTCATAGTATAAATTATTTGTCTGTATGCTTATTGATATAATTAGTGTACAGCTTAAAATCATTAAAATCCTAAAGAAAATGAAATTAAACACATTTATTTTCATTGCCTGTAGGTATGAATTTAGAAACTCATCCTGTAGTACACAAATGGTTGTTCCTACATGATTTTGTTTAAAATCCATTCAAGCCCTAACCGGTTTGGCTCAGTGGATTGAGCATCGACCTGTGGACTGAAGGGTCCCAGGTGTGATTCCTGTCAAGGACATGTACCTTGGTTGTGGGCACATCCCCAGTAGGGAGTGTACAGGAGGCAACTGATTGATGTTTCTCTCTCATCAATGTTCCTAACTCTCTATCCCTCTCCCTTTCTCTCTGTAAAAAAATCAATAAAAATATATTTAAAATCCATTTAAGAATTTGATCATTAGTGAACTATAAAGTTCTTTGAGAACAATAGTGATATATTTGTTTTAATATCTTCACCTTCATTAATTTAAAATATTTTGTTAGAAATTACATTTCCATTTTATTTGAATATGCATTTCAAGGCCCTTTATCACATTTTAATTTAATTACATTTGTCAGCACTGAAGAAGCAAGAAGCTACTTAACATCCTTGCCCACAATAACTGGCCATATAAGAACCAATATACTTATCTCGAGGGAGCAAAGTTGGGGAGAGGATGGGGACTCCTTACTTGCACATCTGAATTCCTTTTGAATTCTCCTTAAAATAAAATTTGTGGGAGTTTGTTTGAAATCTAAATAGAAGCTATTATAATGAAGCCAGCTGTAGCCTTTTATAGCTTTTCATCCTTATGACTGCTCTGTTCCCTACAGCATATCTGTGAAGAGCAGAAAAAGTTCACAGCAGATGATTATACTAAGACACCAAAGCCACTGGAGTGTGAGATAATCTTCTGAGCTGAGAATTAGTGTCTCTGGCAACCAAGCAGGAACCAAAGGGGAGTTTATTTCCCAGTCAGGTTTAACAGCTGAGATACACCTGAAGCTACAGCTCTTTATTATTGCTCAAATCCATCCTTTTGATCATTTGGTTACATGTTAGTAAAGGTTATATTTTTCTCTCTCTCACTTATCTTTGCTCAATCCATGAAATGTAAATTCTCAAGACAATAGGCAGCACATTCAATCAAAATAGGAGAGTTTCCAACATTGGCAATTTCATGCCAAGTATAAGCAAAGATATGTTTCATTATTAAACCTTTGAAGTACATAGGGTGGTATCCAATTTGCCTTGGAATTTTTCACATTTTGATAAAATGCCATTAGGGAAATAAGTGTTCCACATCCAGAGAAACACCATAGGGTACAGACGAACATTATAATAGACAAGTAAAAAAACACTGTTACACAGCACAGGACTTGTATTTTTATTTAAAAGTTATGCTGCTAGAGGAGAATTTCCTTAATCAGGATTAAAGTTCTATGACAAGTTTCTTCTTGGTATGGAGAACACTTTTCACTTTTACATAAATGGTGTATTTTACTAGCTCCAATTTAAAGCGGAAGGATATATTGGTGCTATTTATGAATGCTTTCAAATTATAATTTCTATATTCACCTTTATATCTTACCCACAATAAATATAACCAATGTGTTATGCATTGTTATTTTGTAAATGTAGTTATTGGTTGTAATATTTTCAGCTTTTGAAGTCAATGTAACTATTGTTATTATGTCTAAACCAACCCTAGAAAATATGTTCACCAGCCATAATCAAATAATTTATCAAGTATAGTTAAACTCTACATTTATATTTATGGAAGTTGACCTGAGTCAAATGTCCTCTGTCCTTTGCATTGAAAGAATTCAATTCAGTGTTTGTAATAACTTTCACCATGTAGACAGAGCCACAAAATATTTTACAGCTAAGCTTTATATAAATTGTCATAATAATAGATGTTAAATTTTACTGACTGAATAACACTTTATAAGCATCCATATAGCTATAACTTCTTGATCATCTTATTTAATTAGCATTTATTTGGAAGGGATAGAATAATCTTTCCAACAAGATATTTCTAAAAAAGTGAAATAGAGATTTCATTTAAAAATAGATGCATCACATTTAAAAAGAGAAAACTAAAGAAAAAGGCAAGAGAATGAATAGCCTGGGGAGTCTGACATCATGACAGTCAGTACCCAGCACAGCTACTCATGAGCACACTTATCAAGTTCACCACCATTGAGCATTTAATGCATTACAGTGAAACTGAACATAATCCAAAATATACATCATTAGGAGTCTACGTTGAAAGAGACAGATTACCTCTTTTCTCTATTAATTATAGAATCAGACAATAAATTTCTCTTCAGAAATTCCCAGTTTGTTCTTCTTGCTACAAAATCATAGGCGAGGCAAATTATAAATACAGCACACTGATCTTTTCCCTGTTTTCTGCTGTCTTAGCAAGTATGTCTTTGCCTTCTAATATCTGTGTGGTGTTTTCACAACAGGAATTGTCATTATATAGAGTTTTAGCTTAGGCATTAAATCAGTAAGCCAGGAATGAGTAGCGATGTTAGGAAGTAGTAAAACACCTGCCATTCCAAACTGTCTTTAGATAATACGGAGTCTGCTCTGTGCTCATCACTGACCCATTAATTATGTGCTGAAAATTCCAAGCAAGAGCCCTGCTGTTTTCAAAATTGAGAACTCAATGCTGATTGGTTTTGCAAGAACTGCCAAGAGGTAATAAGAAATGATTTAAGAAAATATAAAAACAATTTTTTCATTCTGTTTGAGGCTGTATTTCTGAATTCAAATAATGCGCAATGGCAGAAAATTCTGTGCCTCTAATTTTGAATGCCTGATGAAATATTTTTTTAATTAAGTCTTGATTTTGTTCTCTTATCAAGACTATTACATGCTAGAAATTTCTCTGTGAACAATATTCATGCACCTTTTAGACTAAATATTGTTTAATAAATTGAATCTCCATTTTATTTAATGACCTGAAATAACCTGAGATTTTATGTTTTCTCCCCACCGTGTAAAAGCAAGAAAATGAAAAAAAGCCCGCCTGGGGCTGCTCAGTGGTTGCACATTGACCTGTAAACCAGGAGGTCACATTTGGGTTCCAGGTCAAGCACATGCCTGAGTTGCCAGCTCCAACCCCAGTGAGGGTCCTGCAGGAGGCAACAGATTAATGATTTTCTCTCCTCATTGATGTTTATATCTCTCTCTCCCTCTCCCTTCCTCTCTGAAATCAATAAAAATATATTTTAAAAAGAAGATGTATGATGAACAGTCAACAAAACAAGCAAAAATGTTATCCAGACTCTAATACAATTGGAGCTTGATGACATTGTATTCCCCAAGTCATTTTTAATAGGGAAAATACAAATGTGTTTACAAAGCCAATGAAAAGTAAAAATAGTAATAAGAGAGCATATAAAAATGACCATGAAATTAGGAACACAACACCCTCCCAGAAGTAAACCTCTGATTATTTCCAAGAAATCCTTAAGGAAAATTCCAGTCTGACGAAAAACTCCTGCACGTAATAGATGTCGGATCAGTGTATTATCTCTATTGGGGACTATCTATTTATTAACTACTAGAGGCCCGGTGCACAAAATTCATGCACTTAGGGGGGCGGGTCCCCCAGCCTGGCCTGTGCCCTCTCACAGTGCGGGAGCCCCGCGATCGGTCACCCAAAGAGGTAGGCCCAGCCCACCCATCCGGGGCTTCTTGATGGATTGCCCCTAAGAGGTAGGCTGGAGCCCAGGGCACAGGGCCATGGGACCCCAAGGTCTGGCCACATGGCGAGCCTCTGGGCCTGCCTCCTCTGCGCCACGTGAACCCATGGGACCCCCAGGCTTCACTGCGTGGCGAGACCTGCGGACCATGCATGCAGCATCAAGTCCCTGCCCACCCCTGCATGCCCGCTCCACACACAGTCTCCTTGTGACGTCTGAGGGCATCATGGCTTGAGGGTGTGACGACCACCTATTATTAGGCTATTATTAGTATAGATATATACCTTTTTAAAAAAACTCCCTTTGAGGGTCCTATGACTTTATAGCATTATGATATATAAACTGCAAACTTCAAAATAATTAAGTAATTATTTTCTGAAAATGCTAAAGGGGTCCTCCACTTAATTAACATTTTTGAAGTCTGTTTTATGCTACTGATTCTAGTGCAGTACATGGAGGAGATAAAGCCATTGCCCATCTGGAATTTATGTTCACAGATAAAGAATTTATTTCTTCTAAAAAGGTGACAGTTTATTATAAAATGTTGAGCTTTATTTTTTTTTATTCTCTCCCATTCAAAACCTTTCTCTGCCTCAAAAATAATCTCAGTAAAAAGAGATCAAATTGTAACTTGAACCTTGCTAAAAAATTTCACCCATCGGCACACTACAATCTGGTACATTCATTTAAAAACAGAGAACAAAATGCAAGGGAAATTAACTGAAATTGAAATCAGGATTTACAGTAACCTTGCACATTATCCAAAATTAATTTAATGATATGTGGGTCTAATGAAAGGAGACACTGAGCAAAGGCACAAGCCTCTGACAGTCTTGGACAGATGTGAGGTTTTCCACCAGTCAATAATGTGTGCCTTTATTCTTCAATAAGTTTGGGAAAGAACTTGGTTCAACCAGATGAGGTGTCATGTAGCACAGACTCTTTACACTCAGGAAGCAGGTGCTCTGTGTGGCAGGTGATACCCTGGAGAGAACAGCAGCTGGAGATTACAGCCAGCTGAAGAAGGAAAAATCAACAGAGCTAAATGGCCAGTCAGAGGCAAAACCAGAAATGGAACAGAAAACACAGGGCTTGCAGAGCTGTGTCTGTTTGTCTGATGGAGGACACACCAAATGCTGGGAGTCATGATCACAAATGCACTATCAGGGTAGACCGAATAATAAAACACAGAGTTAAAAAAAAAAAAGGTTCTGAAAAAATAATTTATATTCAATTTTTCTGGCATCTTAGGTTACATGTTTGCTCCTTTATTTGACCTCCATCCCAATGCCTAAATCTGTTCTTTAAATCACTCCTAACAGTGAGTGAAAGAGATTACAGAGTAAGCCCAAGCTGGTTTGCTCAGTGGATAGAGCGTCGCTCCTGGGACTGAAGGGTCCCAGTTTCAGTTCTGGTCAAGGACATGTACCTCGGTTGCAGGCCTGATCCCCAGCCCTGGTGGGGCATGTGCATGAGGCAACCAATCCATGTGTCTCTCTCACATCAATGTGTCTGTCTCTATGTCTCTCCCCCTCTCTCCCTCCCTCCCACTCTCTCTAAAACATCAATGTAAAATATGCTCGGTGAGGATATTAACACAAAACAAACAAACAA
The DNA here is from genome assembly GCF_000327345.1 of Myotis davidii. Taxonomy (NCBI): domain Eukaryota; kingdom Metazoa; phylum Chordata; class Mammalia; order Chiroptera; family Vespertilionidae; genus Myotis; species Myotis davidii. Next base: position 862,357 of record NW_006290031.1, on the reverse strand, counting down.
AAAACATAGATTAACTTATGCTTACATAATATCAGAAACTAAGGTAAGAAAAAGCACATGAAAAATAGAATGTAAAACGATGATATCAGAATTAAATATAAAAACAAGAGCTCAAATACAAGGTCAAAAACTAAAACAATAAATGATAATATATGAGAAAAACATAAGCCAAAATAGCACAGATAGTAATAAAATAAAACAAGACACTAAGTCATAAAAGCAACATTTGAAGAAAGGAAAGAATATATTATTTTAAAATATCTTTTTATTGATTTCAGAGAGGAAGGAAGAGGGAGAAACATCAATGATGACACAGAATCATTGATTGGCTGCCTCCTGCACACCCCCCACTGGGAATCGAGCCTGCAACCCAGGCATGTGCCCTGACCAGGAATCAAACCTTGACCTACTGGTTCATAGGTCAATGCTCAACCACTGAGCCACACCAACTGGGCAGAATATATTATTATTTTAAAATGAAGCAGACACATGAAGAATGAGCTTAAGAACAGTAAGTAAATATTCCTAGGGGTAAAAATTCCACACATACATATTCCTAGGGTAAAAAAATCTAGTCACACTGGTATGTGTAGGAGAGTGCTTGTGTGCGTGCATGTGTGTGCGTGCATGTGTGTGCGTGTGTGTGAGTGTCTGTGTATATAATGTTGAGGAGAATCAGGATGGGAAGTAGTGTTAGAAGACTCAATGACAGTGAAATTCTTTCTTTGAGGCCACAGAGAAACAAACTACAATGGGAATAGTAGATACAGATCTTTTAAATCCACTTCAGAAAATGCATTGAAAGTTTGAAATAATAAGATAATTTTCATGGTGACTTATTACAAAATAAATAGACAAAGCAGACAAAATGAATACACAAATAATTAGATTCCACATATAAAATTAGGAGTTAAGACATGTAATGGAAGACATTATGTCCCTTACCTTTAACAAACTAAATTTTTTAAATTATTTTTAAGAAACAAATGTAAACATAATACATAGTACCACATGACTATAACTTCTAATTCAGTCCTTTTATAAAAAATACCAGAGTACTCAGAGATGTTGGTTTCAAGGAAGATAAATGCATTCTGTCTAACTTAAAAAGGAAATTCACTGGACAGATGCCAGGGTCTGATCGATTGAATTTAAGGTTCGAAGTTTTTGCCTAGGCAAAAAGTCAGAAACTAAAACAGCTCAGTTTGGAACAAAGAGTAAGAAGCACAGGGGATCTTTAAGATAAATGGTCAGGAAAGGGCGTCAGGCCAGCATCGGGCCCTGCGGCAGCCGCCCTTGGATAAAGTGGTTGCCACCACTGGGTAGATATCTTTACTGCAGCAACTGCAAAACCAAGTTTTTTTTTTGTCTTTCCTGGTTGCACTGCTAGCACCAACTTTAAAACAGAAGGCAGCCATGCCCAGCGTGGCTCAGTGGTGGAGCATCAACCTATGAACCAGGAGGTCATGGTTCAACTCCTGGTCAGGGCACATGCCCAGGTTGCAGTCTCGATCCTCACACTGGGGCAAACAATCAATGATTTTCTGTCACCATTGATGTTTCCATTTCTCTCTCCCCCTTCCTTCCTCTCTGAAATCAATACAAATATTTAAAAATAAATAAGACAGCTGTTTGCTTGGACAGAATGCAGGTGCTCAATTTTCTATGAAGCCAAGAGAGAAACATTTGGGGCAGAGCAAGACTTCCCTTGCAGATACACACAAGTGATCAGCTCCGAAAATTCAATATATTTTGTACATACAAAAGACTAGCCATTTTTGGGGATACCATTGGTTAATAAGATTATATAGGCTTCAAATGTACAATTCTATGATCCATGAGCTCTATATGCATTGTGTGACCACTATGCAAAATTAAATCATCTTCTGTCACCATATATTTGACCCCCTTTACCTTTCCATTCCTATTGTCCCATGCCCCTTTCCTCTGGTAACCACTATACTGTGGTTTGTGTCTATGAGGTTTTGTTTGTTTTTCTTGTTTGTTCATTTGTTGCTTTCAGTTTTATATCCCACATATAAGTGAAATCATATGGCTCTTAACTTTTCCTATCTGACTTATTTTGCTTAGCACGATATCCTCAAGTACGATTTATGTTGTCACAAATGACAGTATTTCATCTTTGCTTATGGTTGAGTAGATAGTTCATTCTTAATAGAAATTTGCACTCCAATAGAAGTTAATCTTATTGTAATGCCTTTCTTTGGAATCATGGAGAAAAAACTGCTTTTCTGTTGTCAATAGTTTAGGAGATTATTTTTGGATCTGAATAATCTCTAGTTAGAGTTTTAAGAATAAAATTTTGAAATTGTGTGAGTATATATATTTTTTGTTGAATATAGTTGATATAGATAAAACAAAGGATGACATTATTTTAATTGAACAACTGCAGGTAGCTAAATGACTAAAGGCATATTACCTACTTTTCAATAGAAGCTCCTGAAGGAATCTTTAACCTCTACTAAAAGAATCCTTGACCTCTATTAAAAATATGCATCAGGATAATTCACTTCAGAGTCTGATATTAGATTAAAGCTAGAGGTTTTGGGGAATGAGTTTGTGCGTAATAGCCTTTCACCACCCTTCACATTCTGCAAATTCTATCTCGGAGGTGCTCTTCGCAATCATTACAGTAGTGATGTTTCTTTAAAAAGCAATTATACCAGTCACTAACACCATGGAAACACAAGTCATAGCCAACATTGGTTCTTCCAGAGCAGTTATACTTGGAAACAACACATGGAGAAAAAAAAGGGGGGAGGGGTACCTTAAGGCCATGGTTACACTTCATCAAAATTTCAAGTGGGGATTTAATTGGTCTTGAGAAGTTAAACTATTCAAGTGACGCAATTAAAGAAAATTATGAAAACTTTACCATGATGCATTGCAAATAAGAAATATTTGTATCTGGGACATTTAACAAACTATGGCACCCACGAAAAATATAGATGTGTCATATGGATTTTTGCAAAGTGAAATACACTCGCCAGCCATCTAAATTCAAATACTGACTCTTCCTCTTTTCTGTTGTGTGATTTTAGGCAAGTAACTTCATTTCTCTGTTATATCACATAAAGCCATCGCACAACCTCACCTGTGCTAATATCCTTTGTATGTAAACAACCTACTTACCTGTGTGCACTGTCCTCTAGATGAGGGCTCTTCAAACAATTCCATCAGCCCTCGCCTGTTTACTCGGTGGTTAGAGCCTGCAGGCTGAGGGTCACAGGTTAAATTCCGGTCCAGGGCACGTATCTTGGTTGCAGGCTGGATCCCTGGCCTTGAGTGGGGTGAGTGCGCGAGGCAAACAATCGATGTGTCTGTCTCACATTGAAGTTTCTCTCTCTCTCTAGCACTGCTTTCACTCTCTTTAAAAGTCAGTGGAAAAAATGTTCTAGGGTGAAGACTAACAAAAACAACAACAACAAAAAGCATACTATCATTAAAAATCCTTCGTGTGTTCTCAATACTTCTATTTATGATGAACATACATGCATGTGCCATAGAACAATGTTATGAGCATGATAAACAAAAGCCAAAATACAAGGTAGAAGAATGAGAAAAATATGAAATTATTTTAATTGTGGATTTTTCTGATCTATTAACAAAAATAATTTCATGCATAATTTATTTTTATAACTCTTGATTTAACATTGTGTGACATTCTGTGTTTTGACTGTCTAGGAATAAGGCACTGAATTTTTTTTCTGAGACATTACAGTATTTATTTAAAAGGAGGCTTGGAAAGGATACAAATGTCTCAAATCTTCCTATTAAGTGTGCTGAACACAGCCTGTTTGAACTTGACATTAAGACAAACATGCCAATGTTCTAGAAGTACCATTCAGACAACCAGAACCTCCTGAATTCAAAGCTGGACTCAGGACCAATTAGAGCTGCAAGCTGCAGTGCCACCCTCAAGTATACAGGTTACTGGACACTTCAAATGTGTATACAATCCTTTTGCAAATTGGGAGCAGAACACTGTATTTGATTTTGGTCAGTGTCATAGCTAAAATAGGTACTTCACTTAGATTATATATATGCCCCCAATTAAATAGGGGCATCCTTGCCTGTTTAAAAGCAAAACAAAAATGATTCTTTTTAAAAAATATATGTATTTTATTGGTTTTTTACAGAGAGGAAGGGAGAGGGACAGAGAGCTAGAAACATCGATCAGCTGCCTCCTGCACACCTCCCACTGGGGATGTGTCCGCAACCAAGGTACATGCCCTTGACCAAAATTGAACCTGGGACCCTTCAGTCTGCAGGCTCTATCCACTGAGCCAAACCAGTTAGGGCACAAACATGATTCTTATTGTCCAGTTGTATCAAACGATTGGGTAAAATGTTTCTTCTACTTCAGCGCCTATATTTTTACATTCTCTGATATTAATAATGTGTGCCTATACACCAATGAGGATGTAGTTATATACACACAGGTGTGAACTGAACAGCGTTGCATCTAGCACGGCCAGTGGTAAGCCTGAGGAGGGGCGGTGAAGGATTAAAGAAAAGAGACAAGAGAATAGAGCTGGGGCTCGGTGGGACACTGTTCTCAGATGGAGAAACAGTTCCACAGCCTGTAAGCCTCGTCTTTATTTCATAGTCAGATCCCACGAGGCAAAGCAAGGGCGTGGTCAAGATGTTTACAATGTTCTCGAGAGTTTCAAATCTACTTAATTACATGCACCTGAGAACTCTATCAAGCTTTGTTTGGGCAGCACTTGCTGCACCTCCCGCAGCCCACTTCACTCAGCCGCCTGAGACCACAGGTTCAGACCATAAGGTCAAGCTTACAACGGTAGCCTTTGGCTCTAATTGTGCTGGGAGGGCTTTGCACGTGGCTTTGCCACGAGAGGACCATGTCCTCTCATCAGTCCGAGGCTTGAACCTGTCCAAACGCTGTAGCCACTCTCCACAGTGAGTACTAGGAAATTCTCCGGGTTTTCATGTGGGAAGAGAACAGTTTTGATAGGTGATATAATACCGTTGGTCCCAACAGAAAAATTACATTTATTGGCATATTTTCCATCTCCCCCTACCCAGTGTAAGTTCACTGCAGGTAAGAATGTCTGTCTCCTTTGTTCACTGCTGTAGCTCTAGGCGTCCAGATATTTGAAAGGTGGTACACAGAAGGCAGTAAACTGATTCTTGTTTCAAGAATCAATGAACTTATTTTAACTGTTCTGAGAACTCCATAACCTTTTCCCAGAATTTTTAAGAGTCTGAAAAATGGTTATTCCACCAATAGTTAAAATTAAAGAGGTATTAACTCAAGATTATATCAATCTAGCATATCTTTCTTCAGCGGTTCAAAAAATAGTATTTTTTGTACCTTTTAGTTTTGAAACAGAATGTTGTAAGAAGCCCAATATGACACAGTAGAAACCTGTGGACTTCCAACCAATTTTACAGCAATCTTTCGCCACTTTGAAATTTGTTGTAAAGCGTGTTTCTTTTCAGATCATCAGCAATGCTTTCCAAGCATCCTGGCTTCTGAAAACAGAATGGACTTAATTTCAATCCCACATTGTTTTGTATGTTTGGTGTTTTTTGTGGTGTTTTTTTTTTTTTTCAGTGTTTTTTTTTTTTTTTTTTCAGAGCATTTTACCATGACAATAAGTACAAGTGTTACTTTCATAGCATGGGATATTAGAATTTCACTTTTAAATTAAAAAAAAATTAAGAAGAACCATCTAGTCCTGCTGGTGTTGTTTAGTGGTTGAGTGTCGACCTATGAACCAGGAGGTCATGATTGTATTCCTGGTCAGGGCACATGCCCTGGGCTTTGGTCTTGAACCCTAGTAGGGGGCATGCAGGAGGCAGTCAATCAAAAATTTTGTCTTATCCTTGATATTTCTATCTCTCTCTCCCTCGCCCTCCTCTCTGAAATCAATAAAAATATGTTAAAAATAAAGAATCTTTGCTATTGATGAATATATTCAGGGGATCCAATATATAGAATGGTGACTATAGTTAACAATACTGTATTATATACTTGTAAGTTTCTAAGAGAGTAAATTTTAAATGTTCTCATCACACGCACAAAAATAGGTAGTGATGTGATATTATGGAAGTGTTAACCTTATTGTGGTAATCATTTTGCAATATATATGTGTATCAAATTATTATATTGTACATGTTTAACTTACACAATGTTTTTTTTTTAAATATATTTTATTGAGTTTTTACAGAGAGGAAGGGAGAGAGACAGAGAGTTAGAAACATCAATGAGAGAGAAAGACCGATCAGCTGCCTCCTGCACATCTCCCACTGGGGATGTGCCCGCAACCCAGGTACATGCCCTTGACCGGAATCGAACCCGGGACCCTTCTGTCCTCAGACCGACGCTCTATCCACCGAGCCAAACCAGCTTTGGCACACAATGTTTTATGTCAATTACTGGAGGCCCAGTGCATGAAAATCATGCATGGGTAGGGTCCCTAGTCCTGGCTAGCAATCAGGGCCTATCTGTGGGGTGATCGGGGAGGGGCCTCCGCTGGCACCCGCCTTGGGTGCTCCCAGCTGCTGCTGCTAGTCGCCTCTCTCAACAGGCCTGGGGCCTGCAGGCTAGAGAAAGCTCCTGCATTTAGCATCTTCTCCTGGTGGTCAGTGCACATCATAGCAACCAGCTGTTCCACCAGTCATTCCACCATTCGATCAATTTGCATATTAGGCTTTTATTATATAGAATATCTCAAAACTGGGGGAGGGGGGCATTCTAAGTATTCTGCTGCAACAGTTTGGACTGCATGCCCAATTAGCATTTTTATTAAAATATAAAAATATTTGAATCTAGTAAAAGCAGTGAACAGTCAACCAACAATAAATATTTACTAAATGCCTAATTATTATAGGTTTTTCAGCTCAGAAAATATTTTTTACCTTTTATAAAAACAAAGAGATGACATTATTAATCAATTTTAAGTGGCTCATGTTGATGTCATATATTCTTAGCACTGTATAATTATTTTTTACTTCAAATATTTGAACTCTTTGAAATATATAATTTGCACTGGCAGTTAGTCTTTTATTTATTGAACAGTAGGGGAGGGTGACATAGACAGAGATTCCTGCCAATATACTTTATTGTGGATATTAAAAACAGAGTGTGCATGAACAGAAAAGAATTCCAACATGGACCATCTCTTCCCGTTTGCCAAGTTCTTCATAGGCTGCTAATCGCCACTTGACAATGATTCAATGAAAACTGAAGTCAGACCACCCCACTATTGCATATGTCATAGCCTATTGAGCAGCTGCCAAACGTTAAACACCAGATGTCTTCATTGACCTAGGCTGGACTGAGGGCAGGGAAGAAATAGGAATGACTCTATTTCCTCTCAAAATCTCCTATTACACTCAAATACACATATATTTATAAAAATCTGCTGAGCTATACAAACAAAATATCAAAACTTTCTATTTATATTTTAGCTAATAATTAATATGTATGTATAAACACATACACATACTTGTGTCTGTATATATGTAATGGGTATTTGGGGTCTTGTAAAATTTATGTATTTACAGTATATATACACATATATTTCACATGTTAGGAGAGATTCCATAACTCATAACATAACTTTACAGTAGCTTTTTATAAATCAAACTTTTATTTCTAAATAGTATATGGAGTTCCTATTGCTATATCTAACTCTATGCCAAATTTCTGGAACTTAGAGAAAAACATGCAATATCATCATATATATAATAACAGCCACACCAAAAATGAGAAAGAGAAAAATTAGAAAGATTTGAGAGATAAAAAATTATGATCAATTTATTAATCAAGTATTTGCATGTAATTTCTAATATTTAAATTTGAAATTTAAATATTAGAAATTACAGCTTAAGATAAAAAGCATTCATGTATAATAATGTGTAAGATGGTGGGATGGTGAGGTGATTAAATGACATACAGAGGAAGGAGCACCCAAAAGATTTACACATCCTCCCACCCTGAGTCAGGGAGCAGCTTGAAGGGGTCTGCATGCAGATTGTGCCAAGCACGGGAGGGCCTCTGTCTGGGAGTCAGGGCGGTGCTCCAGGTGTCTGATACCAGAGTGAAGGGAAGCATGGCATCCAGAGAGGCACCTGTGGAGGTGTCTCTGGAAGGTGAGAGGAGAGGATCTGTCAGACAGAATGGTAGCATGTCCCTTGAGATTCCTGTGCCCTGGTTATTCAATGAAATATTAATGTAATCTGTGGATGGGCTTTTTATAGATGAAGGTAAGGTTATTAATAACCACCTGAACTTAAAATAGTGAAATGATCCTGTATTAAGGAGGTGAGCCTCACGGGATTAATTACATGGGCCTCTCAAAGGGAGGAGAAAGGCAGCGGAGTCATCAGGGAGATGCAGGAGAAGGGAAGCAGAAGCAGAGGTCAGAGAGAGTCACTGTGCAGTGGTTCTCAACCTTCTGGCCCTTTAAATACAGTTCCTCATGTTGTGACCCAACCATAAAATTATTTTCGTTGCTACTTCATAACTGTAATGTTGCTACTGTTATGAATCATAATGTAAATATCTGATGTGCAAGATGGTCTTAGGTGACCCCTTGGAAAGAGTCGTTCGACCGCCAAAGGGGTCGCGACCCACTGGTTGAGAACCGCTGGCCTAGGGCTTGATCCACTGTTGACAGCATTGAGGTGAAGAAAAGGTTCCATGACTGCGAAATGCAGGTGGCATCATGCATGTGGAAGACTGACTTCACCAACAGCCAACAAAATATCAGAGACCTCAGTCCTGAGGTCTGATACTGAATTCTGTCAACAACATAAAGAAGTGTGGGAATAGATTCTGCCTTAGAGTTTCCAGAAGAGAGCACCGTTCGGCTTTACTTAAAAAAAAAAAAAGTCTGATAAGATTTTTGCTGTACAAATGTAACCATTAAATTGGAAGAGTGAGGTTATGCCATTTAAGCAGAAAGCTACTTTCTTCTTTGTGCCTAATATTTATTCTAATTCACTGTTTACTCTGGCATATTGAGAAGTTCTTCTTAGAAGAGCCTCATTAGTCATTTTGTGGCCTTATGTGGGCTTTCTGTTTCCAATCATTGGAAGCATAGGGTGTACCGTTTAGCATGTTAATGTATTACAATGAGTGCATAATGAGGCTAAGGATTACAATAAAGTGAAATTGGTGGCCATGTTGGATGGAGCTGGTCTGTGCTCGTTCTAAACGGTAAATCAGTTGGAGATTAGTTTCACTAACTCCTGAACAGTCTCTGTAACCTCTATTGGTTACAGCCATTTTGCCACTTACCCTATCTCAAAATTATATCTTCCAAATTTAAGAAAGAAGACACATACATACCCTGTGAGGTTATATTATGCCATAAGTACTTGTATTGATTAAAAACATTTATCCAACTTGAACCTGACAAGTTTATTTTTTACAAATCATTTCCTTGTTAGGATTACTGGCAATTGCGATGGCTACCATTCTCTCAACAATTGATTTACAGATACAAACACTTAATTTATAGGCAAACAGAGGCCCCTTTTCACATACAATTCACCTGATTATGTGACCAAATTCACAGCCCAATGTCAAATTCCATTTGAGAACATATTTCTGGAGGTCAATTGAAAAATTTATCCTGAAATTGTTTTTGTACAACTTTCAGAGGTAACCTGTTAAATACCACCTTGTAATAAAGACTGAAGGAGAAATTTTCAAATCAAAATATCACCACAATTTGGAAATGAAATCCCATGATGTGGCACATTTTTCCATTAAGGTCCACTAAGATTACAGAAATGTGATTTTTACATTTTTACAATTAAAAGTTTACAGAACTATATTCTTAAGCATTTACTAGAACACAACATATTTAGCCTAGAACACATCAAGTTTTGCCTTTCTCAAAACAAAATAATTACTATTTTTTACTGCCATATTATATTGTGGGTTTTTCTGTTTGTTTGTTTGTTTTTGGTCGTTATTGATATTCATAAAAAGCTAGCTACCAGAAAGTTGTAACAACCAGAACGACTCATTGCTATGACGCCCACTGTGACCAACGAACCCACCAGACCTGGGGGTGGGGCTGGCCAACCTCCTGTGACCCTTCCCCCCAGCTGCCTCGTCCCTGATCGGCCTCTCCCACCCCATCAACCTGCAGCCCCTCACCCTGGCTGACCTGCCCCTGATCGCCCACCCTACCCCAATAGGGGGCAGGGCAAGCCGTCGCCTCCTCCCAACAGGCCCAGCCCGGCTCCGCCCCAAATGGGGCCAGGCCAGCCAGACCCCACCCGTGCATGAATTCATGCATTGGGCCTCTAGTCCTAATATAAGAATACAGTACTCCTCAAATTTTATATCAAGACTTATTTGTTTATAAGTTTTAGATGTAGAGGATTTTATTGATTAAAATCTTTATAATTTATTAGAAATAAGCTAAATCATAAATTTTGGTTTCTATTAACTACCATATCCTCAAAGATATTTAAAACGAACTTTTAACAACCATTTCAATAGCTAGCTTCAATCTTTTACCTTCTGTTTTCCTCACTTACCTTCATATAATCCCAGCAAACATTGTCCCTACTTCACATAATTATGAAGGTAACACACAAAATATTTAGATAGTTAGAAAATAGTTTTTAGAAAAATAATGAAATCTTGTTTTTCTATTATTTTTAAGTTTATCTCAAGCACTTTCTCCCTTTGTTAGCTGGCTCATCATCCTTAGCAATGTGTAGTGTGTGCACTGGACTGGGCAGTCTGATGTGAGTTTTCATCTGGTTTAGTTGATCCAGAATTTACCTTTATTCTTCTAAACCCAATCTTGACACTTTGTACAATTGTACAAAGAGTTACCAGTCTTTTGGATAGTGCAGTCAACTGAGTCTTTTTTTAAGACTTTATTTCATTCTAGCATGTAATTGCCTTCTCCACCTGACTGGGTGCATATTGCTACTGCCTTTTGTTGCAATCTCTGGGAATTGGGCTGTGAGAACTCTCTGTATGAAGTTCTACTGCCGGCCTGTTAACACATAAATGTTGTTCTTGTATCTTCAAGCTATAAACCTATGATCATTCTTACAATAAAGGACTATGTAATCTTAGTATAACCAAAAGCAAAAATGTTCATTTCTTGCTTATTTGAACCTATTTTATTTTTATCATTAGTAAAATTATGCAAAAGATCACTCCATGATACCATGTAAAATGTATACTGTACAGGTTTACAATAGC